>NC_092415.1:11655562-11853062 GCF_040894005.1 Engystomops pustulosus | reverse complement strand
GTTTCTTCTAGTTTAGCTCTTTTTTCAGATATTTTGTTGTCTATGATGATGGGACACGATGATGAATCGCCTCCTCCGCAGCAATAATTAGTATCAATCAGCCGCAGTCACATCCGGGAGCCGCCGCCGCCGCCGCTGGATGCTTCATTATTACCATCTGTTCAGGCAATAAAAACGTCCGATTCCCATCCATGAAATAATATTATCACTAGGAATAAAAACTGATGTATAGCGAGGAGGGGGGAGCCGAGGAGCCGGGGGAAGGACAACAAATATTCAGGAAATAATGGGTGAGCGCTTCACTCAGTGACTTCACTATCCAATCACAGACTGAGCCCCAATTACATAGATTGTGACATCACTAGACCATTCAGTGACAGTGGGGCTCATTTACTTACCCGGTCCAGTCGCGATCCAGCGGCGCGTTCTCCGACGAGGAATTGGGGTGTTCCGGCGATTCACTAAGTTTGTGCATCCGATGTCCACCAGGTGTCGCTGCTGTGCCGAGGTCGGCCGGAGTTCACCATCCTATTCCTGGTGCAGGTAAGCACGTGTCAAGCGGCACTTTTTTTTTTTTCAAATAGCGCGATTTTTCCGAATCCGTCAGGTTTTTTGACGGCCACACCCCCGTTTTTCGTTGCAGGCAAGCCGGTGCCGATGCGCCACAATCCGATCGCATGCGCCAAAAACCCGGGGCAATTCGGCGCAAAGCAGTAAAATTCTGAAAACCCGACGGAAGTACGTGATTCGGACCCTTAGTAAATGTGCCCCATTGTCATCATCAGTCACAAACTAATCAGTTCTATAGACGGTGACATCACTAGACCATTCAGTGACATCACCAACAAATCACAGACTGACCAACGGTTAAACTGTGACATCACTGGGCCATTTAATTGACATCATCATCCAATTAGTCTGATCAGTTCCATAGATTGTGACATCACTAGACCACCCAGTGACATCATCATCCAATCAGACTGATCAGTTATATAGATTGTGACATCACTAGACCACCCAATGACATCATCATCCAATCAGACTGATCAGTTATATAGATTGTGACATCACTAGACCACCCAGTGACATCATCATCCAATCAGACTGATAAGTTATATAGATTGACCTAGTGGAGCCACTAGGTCAACCCAAAGGGAGTACAAGGTAGGATGCGGATCTTCGGGCCCCCGTGCTTTGGGTGGTCGTCTTATGTGCAGGGGCAAATTCAGCCATAGGTCATGTGACTTCACTCACTGCGACATCATCATCCAGTTATAGACTCACAAGATGGACCTCACAACTTCCAGTTTATCCGATTTTGTGGATGATGACAGGAAACCATTACATAATGAAACGATTGGGAAATGACTACACCAAGAACGTACATTTTTGGAAACAAAAATACAAACCCAAAAAAATTTATTTCAAGCAAAATAAAAAGGGTATAATGCAATTTGGAATATAAAACAAATAAAAAGTGACATTTTTTTTACAAGAAACTTTGGTTCTTTACACAAATAATTTTCAACTTTTTGAATTTCTTTATTGTAAATATTTTTTTTTTAAAATGTTGTTTTGCAAAAGACAAATAAACCAACGAGATCACACAAGACGCCCGACATTACAAAGGAAGTTTTCAAAAAATTTCTGCTACTCCACAATGTCATAAGCTCCAGGAGTAAGAGGACTGGACCATCAGACTCTGGACCACAAGAACCCCAGATCATCTCTCTGGACCTCTGGGATGTCCTTAGGAGGAGGCTGCCAATACTCACCATCACAGGGTATACAAATTTTCCAAGGTCCCCGACTGGGCAATATTTTTCCAAAATTTTAAAGCAATTTTTTGAAATTTGAATATATTTATATTCGTACCATGTCTACAGTTTGGTTAATATTTGTGAAAATCTTAAAGGGGTTTGTCCTCAGATTGACTGATAAACCTTATCCACAGGGTAGCCCATATTTTCACGATTGGTGAGAGAGACTTCCACCGATCTGATGGTTATCCTCAATGACAGGTCAACAATCAAACCCCCTTAAGGGGCATCAGCCACTTGGGTATCTATGACCTATCCACGTGTGTTACAAGTTAAAGGGGAGACCACAACCATTTCCAAAGCATGACCTCAGTCTTACAGTTTGCTTGATTGGTTTGGTAGTCTGAACCCCTTTAAGAACCCATGTCTTAGGTTTGGACAGTCGTTATGCAACATGATGCCGTTCCAAGAGCGGAGATCCTAGCCAAGTGCTGTAAGTTGCGGCTTCACACGTGTAGATTTAGGTCTGTGGACCAAGGACTGTGCAGGTTCCCGATTCACGGACCCAACACGCTCTGGGGGACAGGACTCCGAGAACCATAGTCATATATGATGCACAGACTTTCTGCTTCCCTGCTTAATAGCAGTGCAGACACCCCAAGACTGTGGGGTGTGAGGCCAAAACCAAAATCGGGAAGTGTGAAACCACCCTAAAAAAATCAGACTTTATCCCATGAGGCCGAGCTTTGTAGCTTCGTATAGAAATGTCCTAGATAATCCTGTCCTAATGAGATCCAATGGGGGTCATTTACTAAGGGCCCGATTCGCGTTTTCCCAACGTGTTACCCGAATATTTCCGATTTGCGCCCATTTCCCCTGAATTGCCCAGTGATTTTGGCGCAAGCGACCGGATTGTGGCGCATCGGCGCTGGCATGCACGCGACGGAAATCGGGGGGCGTGGCCGAACGAAAACCCGACGCATTCGGAAAAACCGCCGCATTAAAAAAAAAAAATCTGTTGCGTAGCTTGCATTTACCTTCACTCAGCCCGAGCCGGTGAACTCCAGCGCGTTCCGATGCTTTTCAGCGCAGCAGCGCCACCTGGTGGACGGCGGAGGAACTGCCTTAATAAATCCCGGCCGGACCCGAATCCAACACAGAGAACGCGCCGCTGGATCGCGAATGGACCGGGTAAATAAATCTGCCCCACAGAGTCAAACTAAGACTATTTTTAGAACCCACCATTTTTCTTAAGGAATTTTGGAGTCTTTTTGATTGGTATGCTCTTATATGGAATAACAAAGACCCCAAAACATTGAACAAACGTAGAGAGACACTGATGGATCACAGGTGGACACATCTCCCTTGCAGTGGACCATAAGGTTGCACTTGGCATAAAAAAAAAAAAAAATGATTTGTTGGCCAACAGCCAGAAGGTTGCGAGATTATCCAATGTTATGGACAGGACAACTAAAGTAGATCGTTCAGAATGAGGCAACATGAAACATAGGACACCGTCTAGAAGAAGTCACTAGGGTCTTGTTTGCACTTTTCTCTCAAATACTATAGGTATTCCCGTGTCCGTCCAAAAAAATCAGGTCTAACTTTTGAGGCCTACGGAGCAATGTTTGGATCATGGAGGTAAAACGGTCAACACCTGCAGGACCATACTATGGCCACATGTAAAGGTGTGTATTATGGTCATGACACCCACTTGGTTCTTCTGGCTGTATGGACCCATGGGTGGATCCAAGGTCTCTTCCAGTAGAACCCTGTAGGAAAACTCAATTCCTTTTAACTGTTGAAATATGACGTAAAAGACAACCCCTCACCATCTCCACCATGAAATCTCTTAATAGGGGTCACTTTGCAATTTCTGACGCAGTTGGGATTTTTTCTGTAGCCCCTACCATTCCAGAGCAATCCAGACTATAAAGGGGTCTTCCTACAAAGACAAGATTCCTAAATATACTCAGAGAATTCCAACCTCTCTCTATTGGTCCTGATGTTTATATTTTGGTTGTCCCTGGATACCACCCTAAACTCCAGACTATGGTCAGAAGATTCCTCTGACATGAATAGCTTCTCTTCTACTGCAGGGGGAGGGACAGGAGGCAGAAAGCACTACAGAAACAGGCACTTCCTGTCCAGTAGCAGCTCTACAGACATTATAAGCCCTTGATCAGATTGTCGGGGGTAACATAGCAGTGCCACTGTGTTTTATAGGCGAGGTAGCAAAGCTGAGTGTTATTTTGTCTTATATCCATCTCATGACTCTGATCTGTCTCATATCTCTCTATGTGTCAGATGCTAGTAAAATGTTCAGAAGCTACGAGTGTAGATAAACCCTGCACCCTGATAATCTAAGCACATTGTCAGCACACAGCATCTCATAGCACAGAGGGATCATGAAGTGTCTGCTTGCACCCTGGAATCTTACACTGACCAAAACAGCAATAACACTGGGGAATTAAAATTTAAGAACCTTCTTTCATGGGCAAACCTCTTCAATTCAAGCCCCAAATATGCTAATTATGCCTCGTCAGGTGGGAGGTCCAGAGCCTAAATAGTAACTCTAGGGCAAAAAAAACGAACAGTACTGAATCTCAGGAATGGTGGGGTCTAGAGAAAAAAAAATTCCAAGTGTCCCGAAATCAGTGGAGAGAGACGTCTATTAAGAGATGCAATGGTTTAGTCGTAGGCTCCTCCCCCAAGCTGTACATTTAGGTTATATTTCTAGCTTCCAGTCGTCTCTCTAGCAGCACTTTTTCACTATTTTTAAAATATATTTTAAAAAAAAAAGACAAAACATATATTTGGCACAGGAGCAGAGAGAATGGAGGAAATACAGACTGAAGCGGTAAACGAAGACTCAAATCTCCAAAAAAGGAGAACGGTAACAGAGGTAGATGACGTAATCCGGGATTGATAAGGGATCATTTAGTCTCTGCATTAATGGAAGGTGCATAGATCAGCATGAAAACAACAAAAACAAGCATTCAGATATTACGGGAAAATTTTAAAAGCATTAAAAAAAAATAATTTACATTTACCACCAGGACGAAGGATTGTAAACCAAGCGCACTTACATACTGGCGTGTGCCTCCTCTGTCAGGACATGATCTTAAAGCCTTTGTGTCATAAGAACAAGGACATAAGAAGCTTAACATTATGCAAATGAGCCTGAGGGGCTCCAGTCTCCATTAACACCTATGGAGCCCAGAGCCCCTCAGGCTCATTTACATAATTTTAAAGCTTTTTTTTTTTTGTAAAAACAAGGACATAAAAAGAGCTAAAAGAAGAATGGATCCTGAAAGAAGGGGCACACACCAGTATGTCAGTGCGCTTAAAAGTTAATCTACCATCAGGATGAAGGATTGTAATTCAAGTGATAAAGTTGATTTCGAGAAGAAAAAAAAAAAAAAAAAAAAAAAAAGAAGGTTAAGGGTCAACATCGAGAGAAAATGAATGATATTTGGCTCATGGTTATACATGACTACATCCTTTTATACTGGACAATGAAAACGACCTAATATATATATATATATATATAAAAAATTCTATTTTGTTTTTGAAAATTTAGATAAAAAGTTGCACCGTACAATAAATGTATACACTGCATAGAATCTCCACAATATGTGCACAGGTTTTATACACTTAAAATCAAGACAAGATTAAAGAATAATTAAATACTATTATTAAAAGAGAAAGAAAAAAAAAAAAAGTTTACAGAAAGAAAACACTTGATTATTCAAAAAAAAAATTCCAAAAAAAAATATATAATTTTTTTTACTTTCAATAATACTTTCAGATTGGTATTGAAATTGATGGACATTGTCATAATCCTGTGTGTGTGCAAATGGTTATCGGGCGTAAAAAAAAAAAAAACATTTACAATTTTTTTTTTTTTTTTTTAAAGGCCACAGTATAAAAATAATAGCAATTATTGATAGAGGGGAAACCGTTGTCTTGACCGGGTTGCTGTTCTGTGTTTCAGGCACAAGAGGCTAAAACAGAGGGATTAGCCCTTCCCGTTACATGATAAACACCAGACGGGTAAATCTGGCCGGTGATTGGTCTATCGGGACCAAGTGATTCAGGACCTACAGTCCGGGTTGTACCGTTGGGATGATGGGGACACTGAAATCTGTTCCTTTCTTTCAGCTTCACCTGGAGATTAGCCCCCTGTGAACTGGCTTCACAGGCTGTTACACTGTTTGGCAATGTTGAACACCCCATTTAGGGAGGATTGGTGCTCCCCATAATGGGGAGCGCAGATATTTCCCAAAATGGGGGAATGAAAGTGCCGTCTGTTACTTTGCCGGAGGCATTTATTCCATGCCAGCAATGACCACACGCGTTACTGGGGTAGGGGGGGCTCAGGCCTGAACTGGATTTTAAGTTCCCATCCAGTTGGACTCAGGTGGGCCTGAGCTTAAGTCTTCTCATTCCCATCCCTGGTTTATCATGCTAGATTTTGATGGCAGATTTCCTCTAAAATGTAACCACAAAATCAACAACTCCGTGATGAAGCTTCACAGGCTGCTACACTGTGAAGGTGCACCTCCCCATCCCACTGTGTGAAATTACAGCAGGCAGGGAGGGGAAGGTAGTGACCGTGCAAAAGCCTCTGAAGTTGTGGGCACTGGTGTCACCCCTAGGAGCACTTCTGCTACATTAGCATAATTTTAATAGTTGATTTTAGAAGAAAGGAGGCCATGGATAAACATAAGAAGATTCCCACAATCACGGAGCCTGGATGTATGAGTAATGTCTATGGGTAATGAGGAGGCCAAACTGAAACCAGGAGATTCCCAGAGTAATTGTTTTTTTTTTTTTAATTTTTTTTTTATTCCTCGGATGTTTTTGTAATGTGAAAAACCCCAGACATGTGATAGAAAGTGTTTTTTTCACTTCGAGTGGAAGAACCCAGCAAAAACTTCTGCAAGAACATGGGAAAACCTACAATTTTCTGATAGAACTAAAAAAAAAAGCAAAAATAAATAATTAAAAAAAAACACATTTTTGCATAAAGATGAAGCTTCTCATGTGGATCAGTTAAAAAACTTTTTAGGATTTTAAGAGTTGGAGTTTCTCTGCTTCGTTGCTTAGTAGTCGCTCCATCACGTGGTACAAGAGGAGAGTCTACAGCCACGGCGTCTACATGTGGATAATTTGGAATAGGGTTTTTAAAAAAAATAAATAAATAAAATACCCTGTCAAAAACTCAGGTCGAACCATCAATAAAAATGAAAGCAAAAATACAATCTTATCTTTTTAATTTTGTCTTATGACTTTTGCCCACTTCCCCTCCACAATAGAAAAAAAATTAGCCATTTTTTTACTTAAAAACCCCCCCCCCAAAAAACAAGAAAACCTATTGTCCATAAAGACGTTTGTTTTCAGCATTGATATGTGAAGAAGAGTATCAAAAATGTATGAAATCGTGTACAAAAATTACAAAAAAGTTTGGGTGGGGGGAAATTTTTAAGGAATCCACCGATGTCAACCATCATGGTGGAGGAGATTCAGAGAAGTCAAGATCGAGAAGGTCCCATTGGTCCTCGTTTTGAACATAAAGAAACAAAAAAAAACAACATTCATTGCATCCGGAAGGTCCTCAAGATTATGAAAATTTTTTGGGAATTCTTTAAAATCCAAAGAAAGTTTTTTTAGATCCAGAATTAGAAGGTTTTGGCTTGATGTTTCAGAAGAAGACTCCTTGGACCTTGAAGACCACCAGCCATAATGGGTTCCGCATCTTCTAGAATGACCCATCAGAAGATAAGAGCCTCCATCACAGATTCTGTCCCATTTCCATCGTCTTAGAGGTTTTTTTTCCCCCCCGTAACAAATACTTTTCACTTATTACTCATTGCACAAAAACCGCATTTTTCGAGACCACCACAAATATGGCCTCAGGATGAAGACCCGTCCACCATGTGTAGTCATCTGCTGGGTCATCTGCCTCGGTATACTTTGATTTTGTTGATGGATGTCAGGTTCGCTATCATTTCTGCCTCGAAGTCCCCATCGTGGACACCGGTTTGCCGGAACGCACCGGCAGATGGGTTGTTCTCCCAGTAATGGTGCCAGTTTCCTTTGCTGTCGGCCCCAAAACCGTAGAGATCCACCTGAAAAGACATTCCAAAAAAATAGGAATTAAAAAAATTACAAAAAGTCTAAAATGTAAAGTTCCAGAATGTTTGGATGTTGTTCCGTTACTTGGAATACTCATGGGAGGGAGGAGCTTGATTTTTTTTCTTTTTTGTGCTGGGGGGTCCCGTTCCCGTGATCGTGGGGGTCCCAGCAGCCGCACCCAAAACTGATCATCTTGTTATCACCTGTGCAGTGGATATGGGAGGCCTGTAGATAGTTGTAGCCTCTAACGTGTGTGTTTATGCTATATGTATGTATATGCAGTATGTTTATGGTGTGCGTATACTGTATGTATGTGTATATAGGGTGTATTTACTGTATGTCCAAGTATATATTAGAACACATTCTAAAAGGTGTATACAAGGTGTATAAACTATACAGAATGGGGCTTATTTACTAAGGGTCCGAATCGTGCACTTTCGTCGGGTGTCCCGGATATTTCTGATTTGCGCCGAATTTTGGATCGGATTGGATTGTGGCGCATCAGCTTTCACGCGACAGAAATCGGGGGGGGGGGAGGGGGGGAGTGGCCGGCGGACAACCGGACGGATTCAGAAAAAACGCAGAATTTAAAAAATGATTTGTGTCGCAAGATCAGCACTCACATGCACCAGGAAGAAGAAGGTGAACTCCGGCGGACCTTGGCGCAGTAGCAACACCTGGATGTCGGGCGCACAAGCTTATTGAATCCCGGCAGACCCAAATCCGCGTCGGAGAACGCGCCACGGGATCACGACAGGACCGGGCAAGTAAATGTGCCCCATTGTGTATATACACACAGTACACATGTACAGTATATGCACATATACACTTTATTATATACTGGTGTGCCGGTGTATGATACCCCCGCCGCCCCTCCGAGGCTTAGGCCTCTGTATGTACACGGTGTGCGGCTGCGCTGTGTGTCATTTCTATCCCAAAATAAAATAATGAGCACAGTCGGGGTCTAGTCACATGTGAAAAGTCGCTGGCTACAGCAAGTGCACCGGCATAGGGACAGAAAGGCCCCAAGGCAGACTCCTCCCCTGGCCCCACCCTCCTTCATGCCCCTCCCCCCAGCATGGAGGTGGCGGAAAGGGGAAAATAATCACAAGTGCTAATGATACGATAGCATTTGCGATTATTTCATGGCTTCTGCGTCCTGATAAATAAGCCCCTATGAGGCTGTATATAATGTATGTAGGAGTGTGTATATAATATATACATGTGTGGACATTTTTATATATATATATGAGTGTAAGAGTGTATTAATGTGTGTACATGAGTGTATACATTTGTGTGATTTTACAAATATGCAAAAAAAAAAAATTTAAATAGGGGAGGGGGGGCCCCATAATAGATTTTTTTTTTAGTTACACCTCTGAGTGTGAAGGATCCCCGGTTCTCAGGCTCTGATATCTTTGAATCATGGGGCATAGCCGGGACATGATATAGGGAGGCGATCCCTACCTGGTCGCAGATGTGAAGGGCGAATATAACACTGAGCATGCCCGTAGAGGGGTAGCGGCCGTGGTGGAGCAGCCATCTGTCGTATATGTATTTCATGAAGTCTGGGTGGTACACAAGAATCTGCAAAATAATACAAAATCCAGTAAAAAAAAATAAAAATAAATCACAAATACAACAAGTCGAATCTTGGAGGAACCTGCTGGACTGTTCATCCTGATCTTTCTGGTTCATGAATAGAATACACAAGCTATAGTAAAGTCTGACCCTTTTCTACTGGTTAGTAAAAGATTATGATGTACATTGCTGTGCCATAGGTCACCCAGCTTTCTACAGGTGCTGAATGACAGCCAGCGCGGATTATAATCTCCCAGTGATAAGTGTGGGAGGGTTAAAGGATTTAATAGCCAAAATAAAAAATTGCATTAAAACATCTACAAATTAGGGAACCGAATAGGTTGTTAGATCACAGATGTAGCAGGGCCGAGTTTGTTATTTAACCTACTATGTCTATATGCAGAGTGGGGAGGGGTCACATACTTTCCAAGTCACCCATATGACTACCTACCCCAATCCCCCCCCCATGTACAGATCACTTACCTTATCTTTGGTGACTTTGATTGTGCGCGGTACTGGGGCATACGTGCTGGAAACAAGGTAAAGAGGAAAATTAGTAAAAACAGATAACATCAGCTGTGATATCAGCCTCATCTGTTCCAGGGAAAGCTGGGTGAAGACAGAAGGTACAGTGTACATGATGGTAGAATAAGCTGGGGGTCCACACACAGTGATGAGGACTGATGCTGGGGGACTCAACCAACAATTGAAACAATCGTTTTTTAAATATTTGTAGAAAATTTACAAAAAAACCCCAAAAATTTCCACACGTTGTAGAGCGCTCTGTCCACTAGGGGGAGACAACATACAGAGATTTTACGACGGTTCTCTAACTAGAAGATGCCTGTCCTGTGCAGCTCTATCCTTATAGAGGGTGACCATGTATCTCCAAAGCTGCCGTCACTGCCAGAGCCTTTAAGGGGATAATAGGGCGGAGCCAAAGTGCCACATATAGAGTGCCTAAAGAACGTTGGCACAAGATACAAGTTAATCCTTCAAGGTTTTACTTCCTCCTCACAATGCACGGTTTAGTCACATGACTCCGATCTCTAATACAACTTTCTAAAACTTAAACAAGTCCTGTAAAACTTGTGTTTTGTTTCTGGGGAGCGTTTACAGGGCAGCTTTTAATCAAGGCGGATTGGAGAGGCTGTGGAACAGCTCAAAGCTGAATGGAAAGAGCACAGCAGTGTGAGGACACGCCCACAGTGCACTTGGATGAGATACAATCCTGGAATATAAGTCCGTATTTCACAGTCCTGCTGCTACCAACAAGCACAGCAGTGTGAGGACATGCTCCCAATGCACCTTGAGAAGTTACAAGCACAGCAGTGTGAGGACATGCTCCCAATGCACTTGGATAAGTTACAATCCTGGAATAAGTCCATATTTCACAGTCCTGCTGCTACCAACACCACCTAGAAAGGTCTGATTACACCTCTCTCCAGGTACAATACTGTAGACAGCACAAAGCACAGCAGTGTGAGGACATGCCTCATTAAAGTTTCGGGACAATCTCTGGGTGTGCAGCTCCTCCAATAAGTATCCTGTTTTTGTCAGAAATTTTTTTTAAAAATTGTATATTGAAGTTACAATCCTGGAATATAAATCCATATAACAGTCCTGTTGCTACGGACAACACGTACAAAGGTCTGATCACACATCACTTCAGAGAGCACAGCAGTGTGAGGACAAGCCTCCAGTGCACCTAAGTTACAATCCTGGAATATAAATCCATCTTTCACAGTCCTGCTGCTACTAACAATATATACAAAGGAATGATTACACATCTCTTCGGGGACATTACCCAACACTGTGAAGACAGCACAGAGCACAGCAGTGTGAGGACATGCCCCCAGTGCATTTGGAGAAGTTACAATCCTGGAATATAAATCCATATAACAGTCATGATGCTACTGACAACATGCACAAAGGTCAATACCCAACATTGTATGCAGAGAGCACAGAGCACAGCAGTGTGAGGACGTGCCCCTAGTGTATTTGTAAAAGCTACAATCCTGGAATATAAAACAATATATCACAGTCCTGCTGCACCCGGAGGATCTCCATGTGCCACAAGCACGAGACGGGAACTTGAAAATGTCGTTCAAGCCAAAAAGTCAGTGCTTGGTATCAGGACCTTCATGAGGTCCATCAACTAATGCTCACCGGCCTCTTCACACCAACCAGTGACGACCCGGGTCCGGTACAGGACAAACTGACCCAAAGGCCAGAAGAAACGGCCAATGGGAACTCATGGAAGACGAATCCGGCACAGGAATGGAAGAGTCATATGACGGCAGCGCACAATGGCTTCCTGTTCAGGGACCCCCTCCCCACCCCCAGCAGATGCAAGGAGTCGCCAGGGGATTTAGGAGAAAATAAATAAAAAATTGGGCCATTGTTTGTAGAAACCACCAGACCCTGGAGGGGTCAGAGCCGCGGATCAGGAGGAGGCGGCAGCTGTGTAACCAGGACCTGAAACCCAATCACACAGGAATCCCAAAGCTTCACATCTCAATGAGGACACCACAGGCCGATACACCCCGGCAAACAGGGGCCATTGTCTCACCTGAAGAGCTCACAATCCACACAGGTAATGGAGACTAATCCACCCTCATAATTACAGGGAGAATAAGCCATAGATAAAAGAGGCACAAGAGGCACGCCTCAAGCAGGAAAAGGGGAAAACATTAAAATATTAAAAGAATAACAATGAACAACATTCCATGGTTCAGGGGGAAAAAAAAATTGTAAAATTTGTTTAGTTTTTTTAAATTAAAAAAAAAAAAATATGTGCTGAAAAACCTCACCTGGGCTTATTCCTGAGTCATGAAAAGAAAAAACAAGCCGTGTACTCACCTTCCGATGCCCCCCGGCAGATCCTCTTCTATCGGCTCCGTGTCCCCGCACGGTCTGTCACAGGCACCATGATGTCAGCCGCTCGCTGACTTTCTACTATGTGCGCCGGCATCAGCACCCACTGTGATGTCAGCGAGTGGCTGTGACAGACCATGCGGGGACACGGAGCCAATGATGAAGCATCGCTGTATAGAAGAGGATTTGCCAGGGGGGCATCAGAAGGCGAGTACACTGCTTGTTTTTTTTTCTTACAGGCATTATATTGGGGGCAGTATTATAGTAGTTATATTCTTGTACATAGGGGGCAGTATTATAGTAGTTATATTCTTGTACATAGGGGGCAGTATTATAGTAGTTATATTCTTGTACATAGGGGGCAGTATTATAGTAGTTATATTCCTGTACATAGGGGCAGTATTATAGTAGTTATATTCCTGTACATAGGGGGCAGTATTATAGTAGTTATATTCTTGTACATAGGGGGCAGTATTATAGTAGTTATATTCTCGTACATAGGGGCAGTATTATAGTAGTTATATTCTTGTACATAGGGGGCAGTATTATAGTAGTTATATTCTTGTACATAGGGGGCAGTATTATAGTAGTTATATTCTTGTACATAGGGGGCAGTATTATAGTAGTTATATTCCTGTACATAGGGGCAGTATTATAGTAGTTATATTCCTGTACATAGGGGCAGTATTATAGTAGTTATATTCTTGTACATAGGGGGCAGTATTATAGTAGTTATATTCTCGTACATAGGGGCAGTATTATAGTAGTTATATTCTTGTACATAGGGGGCAGTATTATAGTAGTTATATTCTTGTACATAGGAGGCAGTATTATAGTAGTTATATTCTTGTACATAGGAGGCAGTATTATAGTAGTTATATTCTTGTACATAGGAGGCAGTATTATAGTAGTTATATTCTTGTACATAGGGGGCAGTATTATAGTAGTTATATTCTTGTACATAGGGGGCAGTATTATAGTAGTTATATTCTTGTACATAGGGGGGCAGTATTATAGTAGTTATATTCTTGTACATAGGGGGGCAGTATTATAGTAGTTATATTCTTGTACATAGGGGGCAGTATTATAGTAGTTATATTCTTGTACATAGGGGGCAGTATTATAGTAGTTATATTCTTGTACATAGGGGGCAGTATTATAGTAGTTATATTCTTGTACATAGGGGGCAGTATTATAGTAGTTATATTCCTGTACATAGGGGCAGTATTATAGTAGTTATATTCTCGTACATAGGGGCAGTATTATAGTAGTTATATTCTTGTACATAGGGGGCAGTATTATAGTAGTTATATTCTTGTACATAGGGGGCAGTATTATAGTAGTTATATTCTTGTACATAGGGGGCAGTATTATAGTAGTTATATTCCTGTACATAGGGGGCAGTATTATAGTAGTTATATTCCTGTACATAGGGGGCAGTATTATAGTAGTTATATTCTTGTACATAGGGGGCAGTATTATAGTAGTTATATTCTTGTACATAGGGGGCAGTATTATAGTAGTTATATTCTTGTACATAGGGGGTAGTATTATAGTAGTTATATTCCTGTACATAGGGGCAGTATTATAGTAGTTATATTCTTGTACATAGGGGGCAGTAATATAGTAGTTATATTCTTGTACATAGGGGGCAGTATTATAGTAGTTATATTCCTGTACATAGGGGGCAGTATTATAGTAGTTATATTCCTGTACATAGGGGGCAGTATTATAGTAGTTATATTCCTGTACATAGGGGGCAGTATTATAGTAGTTATATTCCTGTACATAGGTGGCAGTATTATAGTAGTTATATTCTTGTACATAGGGGGAGTATTATAGTAGTTATATTCCTGTACATAGGGGGCAGTATTATAGTAGTTATATTCTTGTACATAGGGGCAGTATTATAGTAGTTATATTCTTGTATATAGGGGGCAGTATTATAGTAGTTATATTCTTGTACATAGAGGGCAGTATTATAGTAGTTATATTCTTGTACATAGGGGACAGTATTATAGTAGTTATATTCTTATACATAGGGGGCAGTATTATAGTAGTTATATTCTTGTACATAGGGGGCAGTATTATAGTAGTTATATTCTTGTACATAGGGGGAATATTATAGTAGTTATATTCCTGTACATAGGGGGCAGTATTATAGTAGTTATATTCTTGTACATAGGGGCAGTATTATAGTAGTTATATTCTTGTATATAGGGGGCAGTATTATAGTAGTTATATTCTTGTACATAGAGGGCAGTATTATAGTAGTTATATTCTTGTACATAGGGGACAGTATTATAGTAGTTATATTCTTATACATAGGGGGCAGTATTATAGTAGTTATATTCTTGTACATAGGGGGCAGTATTATAGTAGTTATATTCTTGTACATAGGGGGCAGTATTATAGTAGTTATATTCTTGTACATAGGGGGCAGTATTATAGTAGTTATATTCTTGTACATAGGGGGCAGTATTATAGTAGTTATATACTTGTAGATAGGGGGCAGTATTATAGTAGTTATATTCTTGTACATAGGGAGCAGTATTATAGTAGTTATATTCTTGTACATAGGGGGCAGTATTATAGTAGTTATATTCTTGTACATAGGGGGCAGTATTATAGTAGTTATATTCTTGTACATAGGGGGCAGTATTATAGTAGTTATATTCTTGTACATAGGGGGCAGTATTATAGTAGTTATATTCCTGTACATAGGGGGCAGTATTATAGTAGTTATAGTCTTGTACATAGGGGGCAGTATTATAGTAGTTATAGTCTTGTACATAGGGGGCAGTATTATAGTAGTTTTATACTTGTACATAGGGGGCAGTATTATAGTAGTTATAGTCTTGTACATAGGGGGCAGTATTATAGCAGTTATATTCCTGTACATAGGGGGCAGTATTATAGTAGTTATAGTCTTGTACATAGGGGGCAGTATTATAGTAGTTATAGTCTTGTACATAGGGAGCAGTATTATAGTAGTTATATTCCTGTACATAGGGGGCAGTATTATAGTAGTTATATTCTTGTACATAGGGGGCAGTATTATAGTAGTTATATTCCTGTACATAGGGGGCAGTATTATAGTAGTTATATTCTTGTACATAGGGGGCAGTATTATAGTAGTTATATTCCTGTACATAGGGGGCAGTATTATAGTAGTTTTATACTTGTACATAGGGGGCAGTATTATAGTAGTTATAGTCTTGTACATAGGGGGCAGTATTATAGTATTATATGCAGGATACAATTAAAACAAACAAAAACCGCTATAATTTGAAAAGAAATGTGATTCTAGTGAAAGGTTTACAAAATAAAGAAGTGAAAATATGCCAAAAGTTTTACTCTCCCTTCTCTGCCTGGCACCTGTGTGGCTATGAGTAATGTGTGGGCACCGCTGGTTCGGTGTACGGGTGCATAGCAATGAGACATGAGTGATGCAGGTGTGGAGGACATGAGATCAGGGTCTAGTAGAGTTACACATCGCCCTGGTATAGGACCTTAGGGGTCTAGTATTATAGTGTCTGTAGATATCGGACCCTTGGATCTCACTTACAAGTTTATAGTCCCGGAGGTCAGGGCGCTGACAATCCACTGGAGATCAAGAGTCTTAAAGGGAATGAGGACCATACTGACGTTGTCCTGCAGGTCCCGCACGCTCTCGGGGTACACAAAGTGGTGGGTGGTCTTATTCCCTACATCCTTCTCGAATTTAGCAGTGGGAGCATGATTCATCCTGAAGGAAAGACAGATTTTGGTCAGAAACATTTCAGTACACAGCGAATTACCAATGTCAAGTGTATTATTTACCAAAATATTAGAGTTAAGTTGTCAGATGTAGAAGTAAGGATTTTGTCATCCTCTATCCACATAATCTAAGCAATGGGGTGAGTTGTACCCCCAAATTGCTGGACTTACAGGAAGAACATGAAGTCTGCTGCTCCAGCTCTATGGCACAGCTGGAGGTAGTCCTGTGCTCAGATCTCTGGCCGTGATCCATCACCCCACCCTCAGCAAGTCATCTCCAAACCTGTGGATAGCTTTCTGTAACCAGAGCACCCCCCTCTCCCCGCGTGCACCTCAGAAACATCTCCAGAATACGCCAATTTCTTACCTATCATCTCATGCCAATTGGCGCTCAGATTCACTCTCGTCTAGACTACTGTAAGCTCTTCTGTCACCCCCTCATCCTCATAGACTGTAAGCTCTTGTGTCACCCCCTCATCCTCATAGACTGTAAGCTCTTGTGTCACCCCCTCATCGTCATAGACTGTAAGCTCTTGTGTCCCCCCTCATCCTCATAGACTGTAAGCTCTTGTGTCACCCCCTCATCCTCATAGACTGTAAGCTCTTGTGTCCCCCCTCATCCTCATAGACTGTAAGCTCTTGTGTCACCCCCTCATCCTCATAGACTGTAAGCTCTTGTGTCACCCCCTCATCCTCATAGACTGTAAGCTCTTGTGTCACCACCTCATCCTCATAGACTGTAAGCTCTTGTGTCACCACCTCATCCTCATAGACTGTAAGCTCTTGTGTCACCCCCTCATCCTCATACTGTAAGCTCTTGTGTCACCCCCTCATCCTCATAGACTGTAAGCTCTTGTGTCACTCCCTCATCCTCATAGACTGTAAGCTCTTGTGTCACCCCCTCATCCTCATAGACTGTAATTTCTTGTGTCCTCCCCTCATCCTCATAGACTGTAAGCTCTTGTGTCACCCCCTCATCCTCATAGACTGTAATTTCTTGTGTCACCCCCTCATCCTCATAGACTGTAAGCTCTTGTGTCACCCCCTCATCCTCATAGACTGTAAGCTCTTGTGTCACCCTCATAGACTGTAAGCTCTTGTGCCCTCCCCTCATCCTCATAGACTGTAAGCTCTTGTGTCACCCCCTCATCCGCATAGACTGTAAGCTCTTGTGTCCGCCCCTCATCCTCATAGACTGTAAGCTCTTGTGTCACCCCTTATCCTCATAGACTGTAAGCTCTTGTGTCACCTCCTCATCCTCATAGACTGTAAGCTCTTGTGTCACCTCCTCATACTCATAGACTGTAAGCTCTTGTGTCACCCCCTAATCCTCATAGTCTGTAAGCTCTTGTGTCCTCCCCTCATCCTCATAGACTGTAAGCTCTTGTGTCACCCCCTCATCCTCATAGACTGTAAGCTTTTGTGTCACCCCCTCATCCTCATAGACTGTAAGCTCTTGTGTCACCCCTCATCCTCATAGACTGTAAGCTCTTGTGTCACTCCTCATCCTCATAGACTGTAAGCTCTTGTGTCACTCCTCATCCTCATAGACTGTAAGCTCTTGTGTCACCCCCTCATCCTCATAGACTGTAAGCTCTTGTGTCACCCCCCCATCCTCAGACTGTAAGCTCTTGTGTCACCCCCCCATCCTCATAGACTGTAAGCTCTTGTATCCTCACCTCATCCTCATAGACTGTAAGCTCTTGTGTCACCCCCTCATCCTCAGACTGTAATTTCTTGTGTTAACCCCTCATCCTCATAGACTGTAAGCTCTTGTGTCACCCCCTCATCCTCATAGACTGTAATTTCTTGTGTCACCCCCTCATCCTCATAGACTGTAATTTCTTGTGTCACCCTCTCATCCTCATAGACTGTAAGCTCTTGTGTCACCCCCTCATCCTCATAGACTGTAAGCTCTTGTGCCCTCCCCTCATCCTCATAGACTGTAAGCTCTTGTGTCACCCCCTCATCCTCATAGACTGTAAGCTCTTGTGTCACCCCCTCATCCGCATAGACTGTAAGCTCTTGTGTCCTCCCCTCATCCTCATAGACTGTAAGCTCTTGTGTCACCCCCTCATCCTCATAAACTGTAATTTCTTGTGTCACCCCCTCATCCTCATAGACTGTAAGCTCTTGTGTCACCCCCTCATCCTCATAGACTGTAAGCTCTTGTGTCACCCCCTCATCCGCATAGACTGTAAGCTCTTGTGTCCGCCCCTCATCCTCATAGACTGTAAGCTCTTGTGTCACCCCTTATCCTCATAGACTGTAAGCTCTTGTGTCACCTCCTCATCCTCATAGACTGTAAGCTCTTGTGTCACCTCCTCATACTCATAGACTGTAAGCTCTTGTGTCACCCCCTAATCCTCATAGTCTGTAAGCTCTTGTGTCCTCCCCTCATCCTCATAGACTGTAAGCTCTTGTGTCACCCCTCATCCTCATAGACTGTAAGCTCTTGTGTCACTCCTCATCCTCATAGACTGTAAGCTCTTCTGTCACCTCCTCATCCTCATAGACTGTAAGCTCTTGTGTCACTCCTCATCCTCATAGACTGTAAGCTCTTGTGTCACTCCTCATCCTCATAGACTGTAAGCTCTTGTGTCACTCCTCATCCTCATAGACTGTAAGCTCTTGTGTCACCCCCTCATCCTCATAGACTGTAAGCTCTTGTGTCACCCCCTCATCCTCATAGACTGTAAGCTCTTGTGTCACTCCTCATCCTCATAGACTGTAAGCTCTTGTGTCACCCCCTCATCCTCATAGACTGTAAGCTCTTGTGTCACTCCTCATCCTCATAGACTGTAAGCTCTTGTGTCACTCCTCATCCTCATAGACTGTAAGCTCTTGTGTCACTCCTCATCCTCATAGACTGTAAGCTCTTGTGTCACCCCCTCATCCTCATAGACTGTAAGCTCTTGTGTCCCCCCTCATCCTTACTCCCAGGCACACGGCCTGCAGGGTCCTTCCTCTCCTCACTTGTGAATGATGGTCTCTGCCCAAACCTACATAGGGAGTAACAACGCACTTGCATCGCCTCCTCCACCATATGGTTAATAAGCCAAAATAAATTCTCTAATTCAATCTGCATGAAAGACAATTATGGAAGGTGATTTTTATTAAAATGTCATTCGATTCTGCCAAAACAAAACACGTTCATTATATCATATCACAGCCAGAAGGAAGGAGAGCGGCCGCCAGACCCCGGATATAACTGGATTTGGGGAAGGAGGACACTTAATTGTAAATGACTTTGTATGACATTTCATTTCCCATCTGCAGAAGGAAAATATAATCTACACAAGTTCTGAACATGGATCTTTATCTCGGCCAGAGCTATGGGATTAGGAACATGAGTCACAGCCCCCCCCCTCCCCCCCAGGGGAACCAAGAGACGTCCAATTATCATTTAACACAACGGTATAGCACTGGCTGTTATAGAGCAATGTACATGAAAATACCTGCACTCACTACGTAAAAGACAATATCTACTATAATACTGCCCCCTATGTACAGGAACATAACTACTATAATACTGGCCCCTATGTACAGGAATATAACTACTATAATACTACCCCCTATGTACAAGAATATAACTACTATAATACTGCCCCCTACGTACAGGAATATAACTACTATAATACTGCCCCCTATGTACAAGAATATAACTACTATAATACTGCCTCCTATGTACAAGTATATAACTACTATAATACTGCCCCCTATGTACAAGAATAGAACTACTATAATACTGCTCCCTATGTACAAGAATATAACTACTATAATACTGCCCCCTATGTACAAGAATAGAACTACTATAATACTGCCCCCTATGTACAAGAATATAACTACTATAATACTGCCCCCTATGTACAAGAATATAACTACTATAATACTGCCCCCTATGTACAGGAATATAACTACTATAATACTGCCCCTATGTACAAGAATATAACTACTATAATACTGCTCCCTATGTACAGGAATATAACTACTATAATACTGCCCCCTATGTACAGGAATATAACTACTATAATACTGCCCCCTATGTACAAGAATATAACTACTATAATACTGCTCCCTATGTACAAGAATATAACTACTATAATACTACCCCCTATGTACAAGAATATAACTACTATAATACTGCTCCCTATGTACAAGAATATAACTACTATAATACTGCCCCCTATGTACAGGAATATAACTACTATAATACTGCCCCTATGTACAAGAATATAACTACTATAATACTGCTCCCTATGTACAGGAATATAACTACTATAATACTGCCCCCTATGTACAGGAATATAACTACTATAATACTGCCCCCTATGTACAAGAATATAACTACTATAATACTGCTCCCTATGTACAAGAATATAACTACTATAATACTGCTCCCTATGTACAAGAATATAACTACTATAATACTACCCCCTATGTACAAGAATATAACTACTATAATACTGCCCCCTATGTACAAGAATATAACTACTATAATACTGCCCCCTATGTACAAGAATATAACTACTATAATACTGCCACCTATGTACAAGAATATAACTACTATAATACTGCCCCCTATGTACAAGAATATAACTACTATAATACTGTCCCCTATGTACAAGAATATAACTACTATAATACTGCCACCTATGTACAAGAATATAACTACTATAATACTGCCCCCTATGTACAAGAATATAACTACTATAATACTGCCCCCTATGTACAAGAATATAACTACTATAATACTGCCCCCTATGTACAAGAATATAACTACTATAATACTGCCCCCTCTATGTACAAGAATATAACTACTATAATACTGCCCCCTATGTACAAGAATATAACTACTATAATACTGCCCCCTATGTACAAGAATATAACTACTGTAATACTGTCCCCTATGTACAAGAATATAACTACTATAATACTGCCCCTATGTACAAGAATATAACTACTATAATACTGCCCCCTATGTACAAGAATATAACTACTATAATACTGCCCCCTCTATGTACAAGAATATAACTACTATAATACTGCCCCCTATGTACAAGAATATAACTACTATAATACTGCCCTCTATGTACAGGAATATAACTTCTATAATACTGCCCCCTATGTACAAGAATATAACTACTATAATACTGCTCCCTATGTACAAGAATATAACTACTATAATACTGCCCCCTATGTACAAGAATATGACTACTATAATACTGCCCCCTATGTACAGGAATATAACTACTATAATACTGCCTCCTATGTACAAGAATATAACTACTATAATACTGCCCCCTATGTACAAGAATATGACTACTATAATACTGCCCCCTATGTACAAGAATATAACTACTATAATACTGCCCCCTATGTACAAGAATATAACTACTATAATACTGCCCCCTATGTACAGGAATATAACTACTATAATACTGCCCCCTATGTACAGGAATATAACTACTATAATACTGCCCCTATGTACAGGGATATAACTACTATAATACTGCCCCTATGTACAGGGATATAACTACTATAATACTGCCATTAATATGAAAAACCCATATTTTGATCTACCAGTCACAGCTTGTAACCCAACTACTAAAAATCACCTCACCTCAAAACAAAGTCATGGCCATCAATCTCTGGTCCATATTCTGAGCCTTTCAGGTTCCCGGAGTTGCCCACTACGGCACATGTTCGGCAGCGATCTGTATTATGGTCTAATAAATCGTTGTCGCCAGGGATGACTTTAAATAATTCCTCAATCGCTTTGTTGATTTCCATGGGGTTCCTTTCACCTTGTAACCTCTAGAAGTAAAAAAAAAAAAAAAAAAAAAAAGAATTCAGAGACACGAAATGATAAAATCTAAAAATATATGCAAAGATTTACTTTTCTTAAAAAACAAACATAAAACACAGAGAGCAGTTGCGGAGGACCCAGGACTTCTGTACATTATAACGAAAACCTACCAAGTTCAGTTAAGTCTGTGCAATTCCATATTTCCCCTGCGGAGGCAGTGTAAGGAAAATAAAAAACATTGGGGGTCATTTACTAAGGGCCCGATTCTTTTTTTCCGGACGTGTTACCCGAACATTTCCGATTTGCGCCGATTTCCCCTGAATTGCCCCAGGATTTTGGCGCATCGGCGCTGGCATGCACGCAATGGAAATTGGGGGGGGGGGCGTATGAAAACCAGACGGATTCGGAAAAACCGCCGCATTGAAAAAAAAAAAAAAAAAAAAAAAAGTGTCGCTTGACTCGCGCTTACCTTCACTAGGAATAGGCCAGTGAACTTGAGTGCATTTCAGCGGGCCTCGAGGAACTTCAGCGCAGCAGCGCCACCTGGTGGACGTCGGAGGAATTACCTTAGTGAATCCAGGCCGGACCCGAATCCACCGCAGAGAACGCGCCGCTGGATCGCGAATGGACCGGATAAGTAAATCTGCCCCATATTGTCGGCTCTACAACAAATGATGTCAAGTTCCTTTAAAGAGGACATTATAGAGCACTCATTCTGCTAGTTAGGGGCTATACTGTCATGTGGGAGGTCCTGATTGGGAACAGACCGACATGCACCACCCACCTGACAGTTGCAAGCCCAATAAGCGTATCAAGTGCAAAAACACAGATTGCTCGGGAGAGAAATTACAACTGCTTTGTAGTCACTGGAGAGATGCTTATTCAGCAAAGTTAGAGTAAGTGATAGGTTCCCTTTAACTGACAGGTTCCCTTTTAAACTAACCCACACTAACAAAAATATCAAGCCATTATAAAACAAAATAGCCAAAATTAGTATTATACAGCAGTACGACTATCCCTATATTGTTCCTACCCATGCCTTTAAAATTCTACAGTTCCACAGTTGACTCATCCTCTATACAAATGACCCAAGGCGAGTCCAATCATCATCATTCTACTGAGCCGAGTCCGGAATATTCATGTTCTTCCAGCTCAGCTGCACCTCCAGCTTCCTAACTTACAAGGGACATTCCTTCTCTTCAGCAGCTCAACTAACTCATTTCCCCCCTCCTCAGGAACGAGAGAGACGCTGGCTGCGTGTGACTCACTGAAGAGAATTCATGAGGACTGGAGAACGAGGGAGCATATTTCTCATCAGTAAGTCACACACAGTCAGCATCCCTCTCATTCCTGATGTGGGGGGGTGAGGTAGTGGAGCCAATGAAGAGAAAGCATGCCCCTCGTCAGTCAGTAGCTGGAGGCGCTGCTGAGCTGCATGAACATGAAATCAGCTAATGTTCATGCAGCTCAGCAGCGCCTCCAGCTACTGACTGACGATGGGCATGCCTACTCTTCATTGGCTCAACTACCTCGCCCCCCACATCAGGAATGAGAGGGATGCTGGCTGTGTGTGACTCTGCAATGAGAAATCTGCTCCCTCATTCTCCCGTCCTCATGAATTCTCTTCAGTGAGTCATACACAGCCAGCGTCTCTCTCGTTCCTGAGGAGGGGGGAAATGAGTTAGTTGAGCTGCTGAAGAGAAGGAATGTCCCTTGTAAGTTAGGAAGCTGGGAGGTGCAGCTGAGCTGGAAGAACATGAATATCCCGGACTTGGCTCAGCAGAAAGATGATGATTGGACTCGCCTTGGGTCATTTGTATAGAGGATGAGTCAACTATGGAACTGTAGAATTTTACAGGCATGGGTAGGAACAATATAGGGATAGTTGTATTGCTTTATAATAGCAATTTTCATAGATATGTTTAGTTAGTTTGGGGAAGTTTAAACAGGTCCCCATTAGGTTTTGTGGATGTGTAATATAAATTAAAATTTGCATCAATATTATCAATGGATCTGGACATGAACACTAAGGACTCTATAATTGCATATTTAAAATAGTCAGGAACACAACCATTGACCCCCAAAATTGACAGAATCCATGGTCTAAGGGCCTACAAACATTGTTTGGTATCTAGTCAAATATGGAGAAGCCATGAGACTCTAGCCCCTCCCATACTCAATTATACCCCCATGTCTGTACTCCAATGTTTTATCATAGCATTGCAAGAGGGCTTCCTGGATTAACCCAATATTTTACTATTCCTTATATTTAAATAGAAAGTCTTCCCAGATGGCCTCCCGTCACAGATCTCATTCTAGAAACACAAAAACTGAGTATTTTATTCCGATTTAATTGGAAGTAATCAGAGAAATCTGTTACCGCTGTTACCATATGTCTGTTACAGGCAAGACCAGTATACATACACCTACACCGCATGTCATACCTACACACCGCCAATTACTGAAATAATCCGATATACAGACTGAGGCAGCGGGATGGAAAGTCACAGAGAAGACGTTATATTCATACAGACACCAACATGTATGATGAGGGGAATTACTGTATAGGAGGAACCAAATGAGCCGAGAACCATGGATCAAATATACTGTATTATACTGCCCCCCTATGTACAAGAATATAACTACTATAATACTGCCCCATATGTACAAGAATATAACTACTATAATACTGCCCCATATGTACAAGAATATAACTACTATAATACTGCCCCCTATGTACAAGAATATAACTACTATAATACTGCCCCATATGTACAAGAATATAACTACTATAATACTGCTCCCTATGTACAAGAATATAACTACTATAATACTGACCCTATGTACAGGAATATAACTACTATAATACTGCCCCCTATGTACAAGAATATAACTACTATAATACTGCCCCCTATGTACAAGAATATAACTACTATAATACTGCCCCCTATGTACAAGAATATAACTACTATAATACTGCCCCCTATGTACAAGAATATAACTACTATAATACTGCCCCCTATGTACAAGAATATAACTACTATAATACTGCCCCCTATGTACAAGAATATAACTACTATAATACTGCCCCCTATGTACAAGACTATAACTACTATAATACTGCCCCCTATGTACAAGACTATAACTACTATAATACTGCCCCCTATGTACAAGACTATAACTACTATAATACTGCCCCCTATGTACAAGAATATAACTACTATAATACTGCCCCCTATGTACAAGAATATAACTACTATAATACTGCCCCCTATGTACAAGACTATAACTACTATAATACTGCCCCCTATGTACAAGACTATAACTACTATAATACTGCCCCCTATGTACAAGACTATAACTACTATAATACTGCCCCCTATGTACAAGACTATAACTACTATAATACTGCCCCCTATGTACAAGAATATAACTACTATAATACTGCCCCCTATGTACAAGACTATAACTACTATAATACTGCCCCCTATGTACAAGAATATAACTACTATAATACTGCCCCCTATGTACAAGACTATAACTACTATAATACTGCCCCTATGTACAAGAATATAACTACTATAATACTTCCCCCTATGTACAGGAATATAACTACTATAATACCGTCCCCTATGTACAAGAATATAACTACTATAATACCGCCCCCTATGTACAGGAATATAACCACTATAATACTGCCCCTATATACAGGGATATAACTACTATAATACTGCCCCCTATATACAGGGATATAACTACTATAATACTGCCCCCTATGTACAAGAATATAACTACTATAATACCGCCCCCTATGTACAGGAATATAACCACTATAATACTGCCCCTATATACAGGGATATAACTACTATAATACTGCCCCCTATGTACAAGAATATACCTACTATAATACTGCCCCCTATGTACAAGAATATAACTACTATAATACTGCCCCTATGTACAAGAATATAACTACTATAATACTGCCCCCTATGTACAAGACTATAACTACTATAATACTGCCCCCTATGTACAAGACTATAACTACTATAATACTGCCCCTTATGTACAAGAATATACCTACTATAATACTGCCCCCTATGTACAAGAATATAACTACTATAATACTGCCCCCCTATGTACAAGACTATAACTACTATAATACTGCCCCCTATGTACAAGAATATAACTACTATAATACTGCCCCCTATGTACAAGAATATAACTACTATAATACTGCCCCCTATGTACAAGAATATAACTACTATAATACTGTCCCCTATGTACAAGAATATAACTACTATAATACCGCCCCCTATGTACAGGAATATAACTACTATAATACTGCCCCCTACATACAGGGATATAACTACTATAATACTGCCCCCTATGTACAAGAATATAACTACTATAATACTGCACCCTATGTACAAGAATATAACTACTATAATACTGCACCCTATGTACAAGAATATAACTACTATAATACTGCCTCCTATGTACAAGAATATAACTACTATAATACTGCACCCTATGTACAAGAATATAACTACTATAATACTGCCCCCTATGTACAGGAATATAACTACTATAATACTGCCCCCTATGTACAAGAATATAACTACTATAATACTGCCCCCCTATGTACAAGAATATAACTACTATAACACTGCCCTCTTCTTCCTGCAGTACTATCAGTGCGATCACTCACCATCCACCACTTGTAGGTCATCTCGGACACCACGTTGTTTTGTTTCGTCAGTAATGGGGGAATGCTGTGATTAAACCTTTCATCGAACCACAGGGAAATCTCGGTTTCAGATACACATGTATCACAGCTGCACGGCCTCCGCGTTGATGTCATGAATCGGATGAAGGGTCCTGAGAATCTGAAGTATTTTTCAGGGTTCCACAGGACCAGCCCCGCGTTCTGTGTGTAGTTCAGTAGAAAGGACATGATTGTGATGGCGAAGAGCGCCAGGGCCAGGGTGAACAGCTTCAGGTTCCGGTGCTTTAAGGCAACCATGACTGATGATGGCAGAAGTGGTGAAATCGCCTGATGCAGTAAAGCGCCAACTGCTGTAAATCCCCGTTTTGTTAACGGCGGTCTATGAGGTCCTTCTAAAAATCAAGGGTCAACTCAAGTCCTCATATTTTGGTGCAGCTCCCAACAAATATTCCCCAGTGGTTAGGAATACGTGTCCATGATCATTTAATCCAAATATTGTGTCCTAGAAGGTTCTAGAATTGGTTCTTTTGGACATCCCGATTCTTCGTCACATATGTCCAACCTGTAAAAAGAGAGAGGGGAGAGTTACCAGAAGTTGGGACCGGATTCAGATGTCTCCATCTTCCTAACTGCAGCTACATCCCCCTCCTCTCCTCTTAAAAGAAATTTTCCTGAGGGTTTAGGACAATTTAGGGGATTGTTGACATCCACATTAATGTGGTGGCCAATCAGTGGCCTCAGAAGGAAGACTGGTGACCTACAGCAGTGACTCCTCTGCTTATGCACCTACCGACACTTTGAATCTTCCAGTTGGGTCAAACTGACCAGATGGTGCACAGCGGGAAGGAAGATAGTAGATGTGACAGGAGGTGGTTTTAGATGCGCAACGCTAATATTAGTCACCAAACAAAAGGATTTTTCTACAGTGGCCCGAGGAGGAGGCGGACAGCAGATCAGTGGGCCGAGGAGGAGGAGGAGGAGGCGGACAGCAGATCAGTGGGCCGAGGAGGAGGAGGAGGAGGCGGACAGCAGATCAGTGGGCCGAGGAGGAGGAGGAGGAGGCGGACAGCAGATCAGTGGGCCGAGGAGGAGGAGGAGGAGGCGGACAGCAGATCAGTGGGCCGAGGAGGAGGAGGAGGAGGCGGACAGCAGATCAGTGGGCCGAGGAGGAGGAGGAGGAGGCAGACAGCAGATCAGTGGGCCGAGGAGGAGGAGGAGGAGGAGGCGGACAGCAGATCAGTGGGCCGAGGAGGAGGAGGAGGAGGAGGCGGACAGCAGATCAGTGGGCCGAGGAGGAGGAGGAGGCGGACAGCAGATCAGTGGGCCGAGGAGGAGGAGGAGGAGGAGGCGGACAGCAGATCAGTGGGCCGAGGAGGAGGAGGAGGAGGCGGACAGCAGATCAGTGGGCCGAGGAGGAGGAGGAGGCGGACAGCAGATCAGTGGGCCGAGGAGGAGGAGGCGGACAGCAGATCAGTGGGCCGAGGAGGAGGAGGCGGACAGCAGATCAGTGGGCCGAGGAGGAGGGGGATAGGAGATCACTGGGCCGAGGAGGAGTGGGACAGGAGATCACTGGGCCGAGGAGGAGATCACTGGGGATGTGGTCATTACTTTATGTTATGACATGTTGTGATGCTGGAGGAGGAGAAGAGTCAGAGATTTGCTGGGGAAATAGTGAAATCAACTTTGTTAACACGGCTGAGCCTTAAGCAAATTCACAAAATATTCCACATTTCCTCCTCTCCATCTCCTACTTAAAGGAAAAGTTGATTCCTTTAGTTTTATCCAGTAAGTCACTTCTGTATTTGTAACATGTGCTTTGTGCTCTTTGCAGCCAGTATTAGGGATTGGCCCTGTAGAGATGTGTGATCAGACCTTTTTGTATGTTGTTAGTAGCAGCAGGACTGTGATATATGAATTTATATTCTAGGCTTGCACATCCTCACACTGCTGTGCTCTCTGCTGCCAGTGTTGGGTAATGTCACTGGAGAATGTGTAATGGCACTTTTGTGTATTTTGTTAGTAGCAGCAGGACTGAGATATGAATTTATATTCCTGGGTTGTAGATTCTACAATGGCAGTATGGGTGTGTCCTCACACTGCTGAGCATTCATCATTGAAATGTTCCTTCAGTTTTAATACTACAGCAGCCATAGCAGACAGACGTGAAGGAACGTTTCAATGACTAATGCTGAGAACCCTGGAATATACATTCATATCTCACAGTCCTGCTGCTACTAACATACACAATGCTCTGATTACACATATTCTCCAGTGACATTACCTAACACTGGCTGCAGAGAGCACAGAGCACAGCAGTGTGAGGACATGCCTCCATTGCACTTCGAGAAGCTCCAAGCATAGAAAACAACTTCATATCTCACAGTCCTGCTGCTACTAACAACATACACAAAGGTGTGATTGTGACAACACATAGCACTGGCTGCTGTATTACATGGTCACTTTCTATAGTATGCAGGTCTGTAGCGTGAATGTAGGGAAACCTCTGTATAGATTTGGGGTGTTCTCCCTGAAATTAGGTTCTGGCCTCATGGGGCTACATCTCTGTGTACAAGGCTGTGGTATAGGTCAGCGCCATGTAATTACTTGTAAATGAATTAAATCATCTCTAATCCACTGTAAAAAAGATTTGTATATAATTTCCCCTCTTCCTCTGAAATTTAGAACACAACGGTTCAGCGCAGGGTGACCTTCGTTTTTTGGCAGGGTCTGGGTTTTTCGCATCCAGTCGCAGCTGAGCCGAGCGCAGCCGCTGCCAGTGTTATCCACATATTAATCAGCGTCCTGACAGCGCCGCCGCTTAATTACTATTTGTGTGTTTTGCTTTGTCACCATGCGTGGGACTAATGATGGATCCTACATGGCGGACTGCGGGCACAACAACACCCTGCGGGGGATTTTTAGGTCATGTGACTACCATACATTGTACAAGGTGGGCCATAGCGTCATGTATAGCCTGCTGCATGGATTGCTGTGCTTTACTTACACCTTGCCTGTGCAGTCATCCTGGGTTGGAGTCATACATCCCAGCATTGTTATGCAAAGTCTTAGTCTAAAGTTACTGCCTAAATTGCCGTGTTGGCACTTTGGGAAAAGCTAGTGTGTTTTGGGTCCCATTTTGGGCACTCTATCTCTAAAAGGTTTGCCATCGCTGGGATAGAGTATCACTATCAGATAAATGGCGGTGAGGCATTAGGAGCTCTTTGAAGCGGATCAGGGAGCGTGGTTTCTTCCTTACAGGCTGGTGGAGTCACGTCTATGTATTGCGTGTCCTGGTTACAGCTCGTCCACATTCAAGTTAACGGGGCTGAGCTGCAATACCAAGCACAGCCATAATACAATATTTGGCGCTGTACTTCCTAAGAAAAAAAAAAAAAAAAAAAAAGACCTTGGCTCTGGTTTGAAAGCTTTCAATAAATTCCAATGCTTCCAATTACTGTCAGGATAACGGACTTAGGTTCCGGAAGACAGACTATTGGGTCACGCTGGACCGCCCCTTTGACAGTTTTCAGCCCTCCAGGACCTGAGTGAATTCAGCTGCCACCACTCATCATATAGAAGGCTGATACTAATTATATGTGTATCATATATATTTATGATACTTTGTATTTGGGCATAATTTATGCAATCTAATACAAGTTAAATCAGTCACTCTGTCTCTTCTGAGTTATGGAATCGTTAGAACACAAGAAGGCGATTATTAAATTGAGATTTTAATATTAAAAAGTACAGCGCTTACAAAAGATCACAAAAAAAGAGGTACACACGATGCAAAAGTAACAGTTTGATAAAATAAAAAGAGATAATACATCACATAGGGGGTCATTTACTAAGGGCCCGATTCGCGTTTTCCCGACGTGTTACCCAAATATTTCCGATTTGCGCCGATTGTACCTGAATTGCCCCGGGATTGTGTCGCACGCGATCGGATTGTGGCGCATCGGCGCCGGCATGCGCGCGACGGAAATGGGGGGGGGGGGGGCGTGGCCAAACGAAAACCCGACGTATTCGGAAAAACCGCCGCATTTAAAAACCGAAAAAGTGTCGCTTGGGGAGCGCTTACCTTCACCTGGTCCGAGGCGGTGCATTCCGGCGCGATGAGATGACTTTCAGCGCAGCAGCGCCACCTGGTGGACGGCGGAGGAACTACCTTCTTAAATCCCGGCCGGACCCGAATCCAGAGCAGAGAACGCTCCGCTGGATCGCGAATGGGCCGGGTAAGTAAATTTTCCCCCATAGTATTAGAAGTTCTGTTTGTAAGTCTGCTGCATGGGGAAGCAGAAATACATGGATTGATCTATCCGCTAGGGATCCCCAAAAGAATGACCCAATCTCCATACCTCTCCCTAAATAGGATTCCCCCAGCCATTGATTTTTACGATAGGATCTCTGGTTGGGGTTATTGCCCCAGTTTCCTGGTTTGGGGTTAGTGGAATTGTGGGGAATATTAGAATATGGGATATTCTTTATTTACTCCACAATCTTGTCTATGTATTATGTGCCCTGGGTACAGCTCATTCGCATTTAACTTGGGCTTAGCTGCAATACCCAAAACAGTCACTATACAATGTTTGGTGCTGTACTTCATAAAGAGCAAAAAGACATTGGCTCTGGTCCAAATGCATCCAATGAATAAATGATCTTGATCTAATCTATGGATAGGCGATCAAATATCCCACAGAACCACTTTAAGCCCCCCTTCCCTTTCATAGGAATCTTAAAGCATCTACACAACCCCATCCCTTTGGGCAGTCTGACAAAATACATGAAGTTCCCCTTTAAAACATTATATACATTTACTTTGTAATAAAATGTACATATCTAGTACATGTAGTAGTGGATTATAATACAAGTGGTTTGGGCTGTAGCCCGGGGCCCAAGCCTGCTAGGGGGCCCAAACCACCCAACACGTTCTGTACTCAGAAAGACCTTCACTCATGAAATCCTCATACATCTGTTCCTGCTCTCATTACACAGACACAAGAGCCATTTCAGGACCTTTGAAGGTCCTTCCAAAATGTCCTGAAACTTCAGATTGAAAGTAAAATCAAGAATCACAATGATTCTAGTACCAGATTTAAGAATTGACTCCAGATTTGTAGGGTCCATAATATTAATACACCCCAGGGCCCATGGCTTAATCTTCTCCTGGGTACATATCTAGTCCTACTCTCAACTACAAAGTAAATTCAATTGTATCCCGTCTAGACAATGCTCTGTGAGCATTGCATGAATTCTCTTTTCTAATTTTCTACACTGCTGCATGCAGTGGACATTGAAGCACTGAGCTCACAGAGCGTTGTCAAGATTGGATGCAATAGTCTTCACCCAGAGGCAGTAGCCTTGAATGTAGCAGATCCTGCTCTCAGCTGAGAAGTGGAAACAATTGTATCTGTTACATAAACATCAGCAGCACAAATCTGGATACATTTATCAGTCTGGAGTGTAGACTGTTTAATTGTATCAAGTCTAAACAATCCTCTGTGAGATGAACAAAGACTCATTCAGAAGTATAGCAACCACAATATTAACTACAAGGGGCCGATGCAACCATTTCCTGATCTAGTGGAGAACAGCAATGTGAGGATACACACCCAGAGCACTTGGAGAAGCTACAATCCTGGAATATAAACCCATATTTCACAGTCCTGCTGTTACAAACATACACACAGATATGATAACACAGAGACAATTCACAACACATACTGCAGAGTTCTGAGAGCACAGCAATGTGAGGTCCCCCCCCATCAAAATACTTCAAGAAGCTACAAATTCTGGAATCGTGCTACTACAATTCTTCTACTAACATACACAAAGGCATGATAAAGATCTCCAGGGACAATTCCTAACAGACTAGGGCAAAGCAGTGTGAGGACACCCCTTTGGAGAAGCTACAATCCGAAAATATAAATCCATATTTTTCAATACTTAGCACTGGCTGCAGTTCTTCATTGTTAAAACCTACTAACAGATCCCTTTAAGGGGGATTTACTGGATTGTGTTAACACAAGTAAAACTCTTCCATGACAAACTCAGCTCTGCTACATCCGTCTCTGTTTATATACACAGAATTATCAAATGGACAATGTGGGAATGTCTGATGACTGGCTGTGGCTTTGGGCGTCTGACTGGCTTAGTCAGGGGATTCTGACGAAAAAGAACTCGCAATCCCCCAGAAGTTGTTGTAAAAGGCTACGAGGTGGCGGCATTATCCCCATGAAGTCATGTCTGGCTCCCATAAAAAAAAAAAAAAGGTGCTGGAATTTGCTGATGTCAAAACTGCAGCATCGAATGACACCGGAGAAATCGGAAATGAATCTATCCCAGAAATCCAGACTACAGCATCGCTGACTGCAGACTATTACACTTCTGCATCAAATGGAATCCCAACAAATAACATGAATACGTTTTGTCTGTAGAACTTATCCGCTTCATGAACGGAATGCAAGAGCTGCAGTAAAGACCGACCCTTTGCCACTGTAGAATACATTTTAAAAGTGTGGGTTAAGGTTTTAAATAAAGGGGTTGATCCAAGAATGAAAATTAACATGCTGTTAGGGGAGGTCCCAGCAATCAGACCCCCACTAAATCCCAATAATGGGGGCATACAAACAGCCACTACATTCATTCTCTATGGCAGTGCCGGAGGTAGTAATAGATAATCAACAGAGCATCAGGGGTCATTTAAAGGGATCCCCATTCTTGTGATTGGTGGTGGTCCTGGCAGTCAGATCCCAAACTATCAGCACATTATACGCTATAATTTAGACAGTGGGAGCTAGATTTAACCACTTAGATGTCACGGTCACTACTAACCATGGTATCTAAAGGGTTCTATGCCCAGTTACTTAGCCATCTACAATGCTACACATTCGGTTGATTTTATAATAAGTGACAGCACGGGGGCGCTATTGATAAGTGATCCATATCCATACATAGTAACCCTGACTAGATCAGGTGGCACAGGGTGGTAAAGGGTTACAAGTAACGGGATGGGCAGTAACATGCCCAGGCCTGCTGTATCACACGCGTGTTTGGATCATGTCAGAACATCCCCATCTATGTCAGAAGTGAAAAAAACATGAATCATCCAGCAAAAGGAAAAACATTTCTTATCTTTTGAAAAACAAAAAAACATTCCCTAAATTCCTCTGGAGTTAGTGGAGTGAAGGACGTCCTGGACTCCCATCATCTGCTGGAGAGATGAGATCCACCTGCAAAACTGTAACCAGACAGGAGGAGCGCTCCAAGAACAGTGCAGATCCTTGACCTGCAATACCTGACATAACCAGTGCACAGGGGTGGCGCCGTCACAGAATTTCTATTTTATGTTAATTAAAAGAAAAAGGACAAACTTATAGTACTATGTTTACTCCATAGAACCCAAATTTAGAGTGCTCACATAAAAGAACGGATCCCAGCTCTGTACTTACTACATTATCCCTCCAGGGAAGGAATGTTCTCAGCAGCGTCTGCGGACCCCCGCCCCCAGCCCAGAGCCCCCACATATCACAGGACAAGGAGCAGCACAGGTGGTGCACAGATGCTGAAACCAGAGAGGTCTCCACATCAACAAGTTGTATATGTTTCTATGTTTATGTGTTTGCCTCTTTGTGTTAGTTATTTAACATGTTTGTTGACAAATACAGATGTAGCAGAGGCGAGAGTGTTGTTTACACCTAGACTTGTTCTATAACAGCAAAGACTACTGGTTCCAGCTGCATCATCTGCTGCAGTCTATGGTAACGCCCAGCTCATGTCTCATGCCCTTCCACAATAAGAATTCCTATTATTTATATAGCGCACACAGATACCGCAGCGCAGCACAGAGCTTGCCAAATCAGTCCCTATGCTTTACACTGCAACTTTGCTCACTTAGTGATGGGTGCACCTGACATGGCCAGCATACATCACATTTCTAGAACTGTTTTGGGCTCCACATTTCAGCTTAAAGGGCATCTACCACCAGGATGAAGGATTGTAGGCAAATTAGCCTGAGGGGCTTCAGGCTCCATAGGTGTTAATGGAACCTGGAGCCCCTCAGGCTCATTTGCATACAGTCCTTCATCCTGGTGGTAGATGTCCTTTAAACTCATTCATATCAAGAACAGCACTACCACAGCCCAGAGTTTGTGTAGTGTATTACATCTCAAATTCAAAGTACGGAAACTGTCAGTAGGTGTGACAATGCAGACTGCAGCCAGTGTCATGAATGGTCAATGCAGGAGGGTTATGCATTGTCACTACCTTTGTGCGGGTTGTTAGAAGCAGCAGGACTGTGATGTATGGACTTATATTCTAAGATTGGCTGCAGAGAGCACAGCAGTGTGAGGATACACACCCAATGCACGTGAAGAAGCTACAGTGTTCGCTATTATTGTCCCTGGAGAGATAAATCACAACTTTGTGCATGTCAGTAGCAGCAGGAGTTTCAAATATAGTTTTATGTTCAAGGATCGTAGCTTCTCAAAGTGCACTGGGGGCGTGCCCTCACACTGTTGTGCTCTCTGCAGCCAATGTTCAGTATTATTGACCCTGGAGAGATATGAAATCACAACTTTGTGCATGTTAGTAGCAGCAGGACTGTGAAATATGGATTTATGTTCTAGGATCGTAGCTTCTCCAAGTGCACTGGGGAGGGGTCTGTCCTTACACTGCTGGAATATAAATTCATATATATCAGACCTGGAGGAAAGGTTATTTAACTTGTATCAACGTAGTTGTTTATTTGCTGAAGTTGCATCACAGTTGCGAGGGCAGAGTCACTGGCGCGTCCAGGAATCATGAAAATAACCAATTTAATATTATGCAACAAAAACAAAGCTAAAAATAAAATTCTCCATCCGAGTTACAAATCTCTAGAAATGTCACCCAACATTAACACGGGCGTTTCATCTTCTTACTGCAAAAGAGGAAGGGAGGACCCCAGAAGCAATCAGTGGCACTACACCCACATACCGGGCACTGCCAGTCACAGGGCACATGGTGTAATGAGAAATGTGTTATATACCAAAATAATGACAGAAAACTATATAGAGATAAAAAACTATGGCATCTAACCTATGGTGCAGGGCAACAGAGAGAAGAACGCTACTGGTGTTGTACATAGGGGGCAGTATTATAGTAGTTATATTCTTGTACATAGGGGGCAGTATTATAGTAGTTATATTCCTGTACATAGGGGGCAGTATTATAGTAGTTATATTCTTGTTCATAGGGGGCAGTATTATAGTAGTTATATTCCTGTACATAGGGGCAGTATTATAGTAGTTATATTCCTGTACATAGAGGGCAGTATTATAGTAGTTATATTCCTGTACATAGAGGGCAGTATTATAGTAGTTATATTCCTGTACATAGAGGGCAGTATTATAGTAGTTATATTCCTGTACATAGAGGGCAGTATTATAGTAGTTATATTCTTGTACATAGAGGGCAGTATTATAGTAGTTATATTCCTGTACATAGGGGGCAGTATTATAGTAGTTATATTCCTGTACATAGGGGGCAGTATTATAGTAGTTATATTCCTGTACATAGGGGGCAGTATTATAGTAGTTATATTCCTGTACATAGGGGGCAGTATTATAGTAGTTATATTCCTGTACATAGGGGGCAGTATTATAGTAGTTATATTCTTGTTCATAGGGGGCAGTATTATAGTAGTTATATTCTTGTACATAGGGGGCAGTATTATAGTAGTTATATTCCTGTACATAGGGGGCGGTATTATAGTAGTTATATTCCTGTACATAGGGGGCAGTATTATAGTAGTTATATTCCTGTACATAGGGGGCAGTATTATAGTAGTTATATATTCTTGTACATAGGGGGCAGTATTATAGTAGTTATATATTCTTGTACATAGGGGGCAGTATTATAGTAGTTATATATTCTTGTACATAGGGGGCGGTATTATAGTAGTTATATTCCTGTACATAGGGGGCAGTATTATAGTAGTTATATTCCTGTACATAGGGGGCAGTATTATAGTAGTTATATTCTTGTTCATAGGGGGCAGTATTATAGTAGTTATATTCTTGTACATAGGGGGCAGTATTATAGTAGTTATATTCCTGTACATAGGGGGCGGTATTATAGTAGTTATATTCCTGTACATAGGGGGCAGTATTATAGTAGTTATATTCTTGTACATAGAGGGCAGTATTATAGTAGTTATATTCCTGTACATAGGGGCAGTATTATAGTAGTTATATTCCTGTACATAGGGGGCAGTATTATAGTAGTTATATTCCTGTACATAGGGGGCAGTATTATAGTAGTTATATATTCTTGTACATAGGGGGCAGTATTATAGTAGTTATATATTCTTGTACATAGGGGGCAGTATTATAGTAGTTATATTCTTGTACATAGAGGGCAGTATTATAGTAGTTATATTCCTGTACATAGGGGGCAGTATTATAGTAGTTATATTCCTGTACATAGGGGGCAGTATTATAGTAGTTATGTTGCAGACAAGGTATAGTAGGGCGGGAAATCCAGCACTTGGAAAGGCATATAGTGAGGAGAACGCTGTTAAGACATGGTAGAAAACTTTATTCTTCTTCTTTTCTAAAAAATATACATGGTGAGAAACATGGAATGACGAAAAAACCAACAAAAAATCACGAGACAAAAAGAAAAAATAGCAAGGTAACGCGTTTCGGACTATAGAAAAATGCTATAGTCCGAAACGCGTTACCTTGCTATTTTTTCTTTTTGTCTCGTGATTTTTTGTTGGTTTTTTCGTCATTCCATGTTTCTCACCATGTATATTTTTTAGAAAAGAAGAAGAATAAAGTTTTCTACCATGTCTTAACAGCGTTCTCCTCACTATATGCCTTTCCAAGTGCTGGATTTCCCGCCCTACTATACCTTGTCTGCAACACTACTTTGTATCACACTGGACTCCCGGACCAGTTACAAGGATCTTCCGTGCACCCAGCCAAAGTCTCACATCAGGATCATTGCAGTCTTCAGAGGGGTGAGCTGTTACCGCATAAAAATTTTTTTTCGTTGCTTGCACATTATAGTAGTTATATTCCTGTACATAGGGGGCAGTATTATAGTAGTTATATATTCCTGTACATAGGGGGCAGTATTATAGTAGTTATATATTCTTGTACATAGGGGGCAGTATTATAGTAGTTATATATTCTTGTACATAGGGGGCAGTATTAAAGTAGTTATATTCTTGTACATAGGGGGCAGTATTAAAGTAGTTATATTCTTGTACATAGGGGGCAGTATTATAGTAGTTATATATTCTTGTACATAGGGGGCAGTATTATAGTAGTTATATATTCTTGTACATAGGGGGCAGTATTATAGTAGTTATATATTCTTGTACATAGGGGGCAGTATTATAGTAGTTATATATTCTTGTACATAGGGGGCAGTATTATAGTAGTTATATATTCTTGTACATAGGGGGCAGTATTATAGTAGTTATATATTCTTGTACATAGGGGGCAGTATTATAGTAGTTATATTCCTGTACATAGGGGGCAGTATTATAGTAGTTATATTCTTGTTCATAGGGGGCAGTATTATAGTAGTTATATTCTTGTACATAGGGGGCAGTATTATAGTAGTTATATTCCTGTACATAGGGGGCAGTATTATAGTAGTTATATTCCTGTACATAGGGGGCAGTATTATAGTAGTTATATTCCTGTACATAGGGGGCAGTATTATAGTAGTTATATTCCTGTACATAGGGGGCAGTATTATAGTAGTTATATTCCTGTACATAGGGGGCAGTATTATAGTAGTTATATTCCTGTACATAGGGGGCAGTATTATAGTAGTTATATATTCCTGTACATAGAGGGCAGTATTATAGTAGTTATATATTCCTGTACATAGAGGGCAGTATTATAGTAGTTATATATTCTTGTACATAGCGGGCAGTATTATAGTAGTTATATATTCTTGTACATAGGGGGCAGTATTATAGTAGTTATATATTCTTGTACATAGGGGGCAGTATTATAGTAGTTATATATTCTTGTACATAGGGGGCAGTATTATAGTAGTTATATATTCTTGTACATAGGGGGCAGTATTATAGTAGTTATATATTCTTGTACATAGGGGGCAGTATTATAGTAGTTATATTCCTGTACATAGGGGGCAGTATTATAGTAGTTATATTCCTGTACATAGGAGGCAGTATTATAGTAGTTATATTCCTGTACATAGGGGGCAGTATTATAGTAGTTATATTCTTGTACATAAGGGGCAGTATTATAGTAGTTATATTCTTGTACATAGGGGGCAGTATTATAGTAGTTATATTCTTGTACATAGGGGCAGTATTATAGTAGTTATATTCCTGTACATAGGGGGCAGTATTATAGTAGTTATATTCCTGTACATAAGGGGCAGTATTATAGTAGTTCTATTTTTATATAAAGGGGGCAGAATTAGAGTATTTACAAAAGATAAAAAAAAAAAAAAGTGTCTGCTCACCCAATGCTCTGAATCTTGGATTGCTGCTGTGCCAATATGGGCGAAACCCGTTATGGTCCTGAGAACTTGTAATGGAGATAAGGAAAAAAAGAGAAGTCTATTGGCCGAGGAAAAATTGTTAAAAGTGTTTAAGGCTTTATTAGAAAAATAAATTAAAATCGTGATCACAAAAGAAAAAGGTAACGCACTCGGACCGTCTAGGATGGGTCTCTATTTATACCCAAGTTTGTTATGGCAGATACACCAAGAGAAGGAGGAACAAAAAGCAAAACCGGCCCCTCCCTCACATCACCTGCCAAACAAACCACGTGACGCGGAAAACATAATAGTCAGATTATATTTTATTTAACTTGTCTGTTTTTGATTAATACCAAAATCAAAGTTTAGTAAACATCTAATAAATGATCACTCGTATAATTAATCCCAGTGGAATCCAGGCGTCTAATAACAGAATCCATTGTGCTCCTCATGTGGAACGTTCTGACTCCAGCAACAAAACAGGCGCGATGGAGGACACGATCCGTCACCAGAACGCGCATAGTACACACATTGCCCTGATACTGGCAAGTGTCGGATACTAGATATGGTTCTAGGGGGCAATGGCTCCTGTAATAAGTTTGGACAAGGGAACCTTTAATCTCCCGTAGGTGCAGCCCACATATGGACGATGACACATTGGGGGTCATTTACTAAGGGCCCGATTCGCGTTTTCCCGACGTGTTACCCGAATATTTCCGATTTGTGACGATTGTACCTGAATTGCCCCAGGATTTTGGCGCACGCGATCGGATTGTGGCGCATCGGCACTGGCATGCACGCGACGGAAATCGGGGGGCGTGGCCGAACGAAAACCCGACGGATTCGGAAAAACCGCCGCATTTAAGACAAAAAATGTGTTGCGAAAATTGCACTTACTTTCACCAGGTATAGGCCGGTGAATTTCAGGGCATTCCAGCGCGCCTCCGGGGAACTTCAGCGCAGCAGCGCCACCTGGTGGACGGCAGAGGAACTACCTTAGTGAATCCCGTCCGGACCCGAATCCACCACGCGAACGGACCGGGTAAGTAAATCTGCCCCATAGTGTATTCAATGAGATACACAACAAAGGGAGTTTCACAATTCATGCATCTGTGTATTCTAAAGGATCGGTTGTTGGCAGCAGATGGAAATGAAGTGGTTTTATGCATGAACTTGCAAATCTTACATCCGCTGCCACCGCCGCGATACTTACCTTCGCATGTTTACCATTTGGGTGTACGGGCTACAGAAAAAGAGGTCAGGAGCCAAATAGCGGCTTGTGTAGAAACAAAGGCGATTTCAATAGACAACATTTTCTTAAGAGTAGAATCCCATTCCAAAATAAGTAAGGGTGCGGTCACACGTGGCGTTTTGATGCAGTTTTTGGGCTGTTTTTAAGCAGTCCGTTAAAAAAACGCATGCGTTTTTTGGAAAACGCATCAGTTTTTGACCCGTTATAGATAGATGGTAAAACCGGTCAAAAAAAAAGGAAGTGTTTTCCAAAAACGGATGTGTTTAAAGGACTGCTTAAAAACGGGTTCAAAACGCCACGTGTGACCGCAGCCTAAGGGGTTTTTAACCCCTTAACGACCAGGCCCTTCTCCGTTTTTCCCCACCTTCAAAAATCCATAACTTTTATTTTTCCTGTGTACAGAGCTGTTTGAGGGCTTGTTTTCTGCCTAACAAATTGCTCTTCATAGTGACAGGATTTATTATTCCATTCCGTGTACTGGGAAGCTGGAAAAAATTTTTCAATTGCAGCGAAATTGGTGAAATTGGCTTTCACTGTGTGTCCCAAATGACACGTCTCCTTTATTCTATAGGTCGGTACGATCACGGGGATACCAAGTTTATATGGGTTTTATAATGTTTTCATACATTTCCAAAAATAAAAACCTAAAAAAAAATTCTTCATTTTACCATCTTCTGGGGCTCATATCTTTTTCATACTTCGGTGTACGGAGATGTGTGTGGTGTCATATTTTGCGGCTTGTGATGATATTTTCGATGCTACTATTTAAGGACTGTTCGCCCATTTCACCACTTTTTATAGAATTTTTTTTTTATAATTTTCAAAATGGCAACAAAGTGCCATTTTCGACTTTGGGTGCCATTTTCCATTACGGAGTTAAACGCCAGGTAAAACTTTGTTATGTTTTGATAGATCGGACATTTTGGGACGTGCCGATACCAAACAGGTTCATGATTTTTACGGTTTGTTATTTAAATCAGTTCTAGGGAAAAAGGGGCAATTAAAATAAAAAAGTTAAAAAATTCAATTAAAGAAACCTAAAAATTAAATTTTTTTTAACTATTTTTAGACTCCATAGGGTACTTTAACCCTAAGTTGTTTGATTGATCCCATCATATACCATCATTCTACAGTATACGGGGATTTTACACACCATCTATTGCAAAGTGGTAATCGCACATTATAATTAAAGAGTTAAAACGAGACAGCCTCGGGTATTTGTAAGACCTGAGGCTGTCATACTAACCCATTGCCGCTCCCCGATGACTTCACAGGGGGAGGCGACTGAATCCAAAATGGCGGGACTTAAATGCATCCAGCTGCTTTGCCGGAGGCATTTACCTGGTTAACACCTTCAATTGGTACCAGCACCGACCATGGGTGTTACTAGTGGGTGTCTGCTGCAATATGCAGCAAACATCCACCTTGTATGAAGAGGGCTTAGCCCATGAGCCTTCTCCATACAGGGAGAATCGTCGGTAAGGGGTTAATTAAATGAACAACTTGATACTCGGAGCTAAAGAGAAGAAAAAACAAGTTCTATATGTTTAGGGGGCAGACGTGCAGCCGAATAGTGTGAACAATGTTCAGTATCGGACTATTCTCCCAGCTCTGCCACAAATGGCCTCAGAGTTACCTCTCCGCCCGAGTCATGAAGCGATAGTTTTACATTCAGACTTGGACGTGGGAACTTCAGAAGAGTCTAATCTCTGGCTCTAACAAATTCTATACAATAGGTAAGTGTCTGACAACATGGCGGCCATGCCAACTGCCTGCCCTGAGTAAAGTCTTGCCACTTGTGGGTTTGCACTAGGAGGTAGGATTTTTGTGGTGTTGGCCGTCGCCCGTTAAGTAAATTTCAAGAAACAATAAACAAATGTCTTCACGTTCAAAGGGAAAACACCGATTTAAAAATCGGTCAAGATTTGTACCGGGCTGTGACATCACAGGACAGCCACGAATGATCTGACCACGACCATTGCAGCAAGAGCAGCCGCAACGTCTAATGTATACAGGAAGAAGCGTGACCAATGGCTGAAGGAGACCATCGAGCCAAGTACCAAGAGTCTCCATGAGCAAATTACTATGTAATTCTGGTACATAGGGCGCAGTATTATAGTAGTTATATTCTGGTACATAGGGGGCAGTATTATAGTAGTTATATTCTGGTACATAGGGGGCAGTATTACAGTAGTTATATTCTGGTACATAGGGGGCAGTATTATAGTAGTTATATTCCTGTACATAGGGGGCAGTATTATAGTAGTTATATTCTGGTACATAGGGGGCAGTATTATAGTAGTTATATTCTTGTACATAGGGGGCAGTATTATAGTAGTTATATTCTTGTACATAGGGAGCAGTATTATAGTAGTTATATTCTTGTACATAGGAGGCAGTATTATAGTAGTTATATTCTTGTACATAGGAGGCAGTATTATAGTAGTTATATTCTTGTACATAGGGGGCAGTATTATAGTAGTTATATTCTTGTACATAGGGGGCAGTATTATAGTAGTTATATTCTTGTACATAGGGGGCAGTATTATAGTAGTTATATTCTTGTACATAGGGGGCAGTATTATAGTAGTTATATTCTTGTACATAGGGGGCAGTATTATAGTAGTTATATTCTTGTACATAGGGAGCAGTATTATAGTAGTTATATTCTTGTACATAGGGTGCAGTATTATAGTAGTTATATTCTTGTACATAGGGGGCAGTATTATAGTAGTTATATTCTTGTACATAGGGGGCAGTATTATAGTAGTTATATTCTTGTACATAGGGGGCAGTATTATAGTAGTTATATTCTTGTACATAGGGGGCAGTATTATAGTAGTTATATTCTTGTACATAGGGAGCAGTATTATAGTAGTTATATTCTTGTACATAGGGTGCAGTATTATAGTAGTTATATTCTTGTACATAGGGGGCAGTATTATAGTAGTTATATTCTTGTACATAGGGGGCAGTATTATAGTAGTTATATTCTTGTACATAGGGGGCAGTATTATAGTAGTTATATTCTTGTACATAGGGAGCAGTATTATAGTAGTTATATTCTTGTACATAGGGGGCAGTATTATAGTAGTTATATTCTTGTACATAGGGGGCAGTATTATAGTAGTTATATTCCTGTACATAGGGGGCAGTATTATAGTAGTTATATTCTTGTACATAGGGAGCAGTATTATAGTAGTTATATTCTTGTACATAGGGGGCAGTATTATAGTAGTTATATTCTTGTACATAGGGGGCAGTATTATAGTAGTTATATTCTTGTACATAGGGGCAGTTTACGCATTTCTCTATGAGCTGAGCCACTGGAAATGTAGATATCAGATAATATTGAGTAATGAGGCTCTAACCCTGGTGTCGGTGCTGATCCATAAGGAAGGTGGGTTATAATTTGATTTTTTTGGTATTGCACATCATTTGTTCTGGAGGATCAGCTGCTCGATTGAAAAAATATGAGTAAAGAAAGTGTTGAAGCCAAGGACTTCATTTACAGACTTTGTGTTCTTTTGTGTAAAAGAGAAAAGCAAAACAAAAATCCATGTAAAATTGAATGAGGAGGGAGAAGGGGGCGTTCAGTTTCCTAGTAAGTTTCTCTTTGTGACACACAGTTGAATTCCAAAAGCAGCTGAAGTCTGGAGTTCATCAATCCCCCCTCCCCCAGGGGTCCTGGGCCCCTACAGCAACTGAAAAGAAATCTGCAGGAAACCAACTTTATTAAATGGAGTATTGGAGGGGTGTATGATTTGTAACCAAAAGCCTGAATCAGGCCACTTTCTCAGGTTACTGGTCATATATACAGGATAGGAGTGGTAGTACTGTGCTGTACCAATATATACAGGATAGGAGTAGTAGTACTGTGCTGTACCCATATATACAGGATAGGAGTAGTAGTACTGTGCTGTGCCCATATATAAAGGATAGGAGTAGTAGTACTGTGCTGTGCCCATATATACAGGATAGGAGTAGTAGTACTGTGCTGTGCCCATATATACAGGATAGGGGTAGTAGTACTGTGCTGTACCCATATATACAGGATAGGAGTAGTAGCACTGTGCTGTGCCCATATATACAGGATAGGAGTAGTAGTACTGTGCTGTGCCCATATATACAGGATAGGAGTAGTAGTACTGTGCTGTGTCCATATATACAGGATAGGAGGAGTAGTACTGTGCTGTGCCCATATATACAGGATAGGAGGAGTAGTACTGTGCTGTGCCCATATATACAGGATAGGAGTAGTAGTACTGTACCCATATACAGGGCCGGATTAAGGTTGGTGGGGGCCCCTGGGCGCAAAATCTGGTGGAGGCCCCCACTGAGTGTAGCGTACATACACGTCCTCCTGCTTCCTTTCCACAATCCCAGCAGTAACACAGCTACATACAGCCGCCTCGCCCCCAGTAACACAGCTACATACAGCCGCCTGGCCCCCAGTAACACAGCTACATACAGCCGCCTCGCCCCCAGTAACACAGCTACATACAGCCGCCTGGCCCCCAGTAACACAGCTACATACAGCCGCCTCGCCCCCAGTAACACAGCTACATACAGCCGCCTCTCCCCCAGTAACACAGCTACATACAGCCGCCTCTCCCCCAGTAACACAGCTACATACAGCCGCCTCTCCCCCAGTAACACAGCTACATACAGCCGCCTCTCCCCCAGTAACACAGCTACATACAGCCGCCTCGCCCCCAGTAACACAGCTACATACAGCCGCCTCGCCCCCAGTAACACAGCTACATACAGCCGCCTCGCCCCCAGTAACACAGCTACATACAGCCGCCTCTCCCCCAGTAACACAGCTACATACAGCCGCCTCTCCCCCAGTAACACAGCTACATACAGCCGCCTCTCCCCCAGTAACACAGCTACATACAGCCGCCTCTCCCCCAGTAACACAGCTACATACAGCCGCCTCTCCCCCAGTAACACAGCTACATACAGCCGCCTCTCCCCCAGTAACACAGCTACATACAGCCGCCTCGCCCCCAGTAACACAGCTACATACAGCCGCCTCTCCCCCAGTAACACAGCTACATACAGCCACCTCTCCCCCAGTAACACAGCTACATACAGCCGCCTCTCCCCCAGTAACACAGCTACATACAGCCGCCTCGCCCCCAGTAACACAGCTACATACAGCCGCCTCACCCCCAGTAACACAGCTACATACAGCCGCCTCGCTCCCAGTAACACAGCTACATACAGCCGCCTCTCCAGTAACACAGCTACATACAGCCGCCTCTCCAGTAACACAGCTACATACAGCCGCCTCACCCCCAGTAACATAGCTACATACAGCCGCCTCGCTCCCAGTAACACAGCTACATACAGCCGCCTCATCCCCAGTAACACAGCTACATACAGCTGCCTCACCCCCAGTAACACAGCTACACACAGCCGCCTCACCCCCAGTAACACATCTACATACAGCCGCCTCACCCCCAGTAACACAGCTACATACAGCCGCCTCGCCCCCAGTAACACATCTTTGTATCTACCTTCACCCCTACCAGATATGCAGTCCCATTTAACATACACCTCAGCCCACACCAGACACCCAGTCCCACAGTTTATACAATTACACACATTTATACACTGATATATACACACCTTTATATACACACATAAAGTTCTACACTGGTATGCTTGCACCCATATATATACATGTACATATACATTTATACACTAATACACAGAGTATACACAAACTCATAAAGTATATACACACATACAGTATATATACATCACACATACGGCATACACATTATGTATGTATATATATATATATATATATATACACACATTCAGTGTACACTGACCATATATACATATACATGCAGTATAAAAACACCATATACAAACATGCTGCATATACATACAGAATATACACACATACAGCAAATACAGACACATTCAGTATATACAGCATGTTCACACACATACGGGAAATACACACACTTTCAGTATACAGAGCATATACATACATACCATATACACAGCATATAAACATAAACATCATTTATACATACATATATATATGCATATATTTAAATGTGCACATATATATGCTTATACAAATAAATGCGTGTATAAATACAGTATATTCATCTATACACAGTATTTACATATATACACAGTAGATGCATATATACACATATATACACTAGCTGCATATATACACAGTATATACACATATACACAGTATATTCAAATACACACTTTATATACACAGTAGAATCATATATACACAATATATAAATATATAGACAATAGATGTATATACACATATACACAGTATATACACATATACAGAGATACACAGTATATACACATATACAGAGATACACAGTATATACATATATACAGAGATACACAGTATATACATATATACAGAGATACACAGTATATACATATATACAGAGATACACAGTATATACATATATACAGAGATACACAGTATATACATATATACAGAGATACACAGTATATACATATATACAGAGATACACAGTATATACATATATACACACAATATACATCATATATACACACTGCTGAATAAATATGTAATGTATACTTACCCTATTAGGGTGTTCGGCTGTCCCGTCAGGAGGGTGTTCGGGCGGGGGGGGAGGGGGAGCTGAGGACGGCTGCTTGTTCCAGCGGGCGGGAGAACGGCTTCTTGCTCTCGGCGGCGGGGGGGGGGGGTGTCTTGGTGAACGGAGGCCAATTGCATGTTACCGGGGGGGTGGGGGGGCGTTGGGATGCGGAGGATGACTGCTTGATACCTGGGGGGGAGGGGGGTGCGGGATGGGAGGTATTGGACGGCTGAATGTTCCGGCGGGGGGGGGGGGGCGGGGAGCGGAGGACGGTTGAATGTTCAGGCGGGGGGGGGGGGCATCGCGCGCGGGGAGCGAAGGACGGCTGAATGTTCCGGGTGGGAGTGTGGGGAGCGAAGGACGGCTGAATTTTTCGGCGGGGAGGAGTGCGGGATGCGGAGGAAGCAGGGTAAGGCTACTTGTTCGGGGGGTCGGGGGGAGTACGAGCGGGAGTCCGAGCGGGCGGGGATGCCTGGCAATACAGCGGGATGGGCGGGCAGGGGGCGGACAGCTCGGCCATGCAGCTGAAGGGAGGCGGTAACTTGTGCCGGGGGGCGGACAGGTGGGCGGGCAGGCCATGCAAGGGGATATGCGTGGAGGTGGTGACGTGTGGCGAGGGCGGCCGCGGACGACTAAGGGAGGCGGCGGCTGAGGAGTCAGGGACCGGGGGACGCGATCTGGTGGGGGCCCCCTGGGGGGGCAAGATGGTGGGGGCCCCGGGGCTCTAGCCCCGGGAGCCCCGCCTATAATCCGGCCCTGCCCATATATACAGGATAGGAGTAGTAGTACTGTGCTGAGCCCATATATACAGGATAGGAGTAGTAGCACTGTGCTGTGCCCATATACACAGGATAGGAGTAGTAGTACTGTGCTGTCCCCATATATACAGGATAGGAGTAGTAGTACTGTGCTGTGCCCATATATACAGGATAGGAGTAGTAGCGCACACAATAAAGAATTATAGGAGTAGTAGTACTGTGATCATATATAGAGGATAGTAGTAGTAATATTGTACAAAGGATCAGAGAAGGGAGCATTGCTACTCAAAAATATACAGATTGGACTCACCTGCATGGATTTGAAGGAGCAGGTCATCAGCGCTCCTCCCAAAATCTGGATGGCTGATAGATGTACATGTGCTGCACATAGCACAACATTGCACCTGAAAAGTAAGAGAACAGAGTTACTTAATAGTGTATTTTTATGCGTTAATCTACATATTAGCATAGAAGATCTATATATGTGCATTACATTACTTCTCCTGTACTATATTCTAGAGCTGTACTCAATATTATGCTGTGCAATCACTAACATAGGTACACAGGGACCACTCCACCAGCAGAATAGTGAGTGCAGCTCTGGGGTATAATACAGGATGTAACTCAGGATCAGTACAGGATAAGTAATGTCATGTATGTACACAGTGACTGCACCAGCAGCAGAATAGTGAGTGCAGCTCTGGAGTATAATACAGGATGTAACTCAGGATCAGTACAGGATAAGTAATGTCATGTATGTACACAGTGACTGCACCACGAGCAGAATAGTGAGTGCAGCTCTAGAGTATAATATAGGATGTAACTCAGGATCAGTACAGGATAAGTAATGTCATGTATGTACACAGTGACTGCACCAGCAGCAGAATAGTGAGTGCAGCTCTGGAATATAATACAGGATGTAACTCAGGATCAGTACAGGATAAGTAATGTCATGTATGTACACAGTGACTGCACCAGCAGCAGAATAGTGAGTGCAGCTCTAGGGTATAATACAGGATGTAACTCAGGATCAGTACAGGATAAGTAATGTCATGTATGTACACAGTGACTGCACCAGCAGAATAGTAAGTGCAGCTCTGGAGTATAATACAGGATGTAACTCAGGGTCAGTGCAGGATAAATGATGTCATGTATGTACACAGTGACTGCACCAGCAGCAGAATAGTGAGTGCAGCTCTGCAGCATAATACAGGATGTAACTCAGGATCAGTACAGGATAAGTAATGTCATGTATGTACACAGTGACTGCACCACCAGCAGCAGAATAGGGAGTGCAGCTCTGGGGTATAATACAGGATGTAACTCAGGATCAGTACAGGATAAGTAATGTCATGTATGTACACAGTGACTGCACCAGCAGCAGAATAGTGAGTGCAGCTCTAGGGTATAATACAGGATGTAACTCAGGATCAGTACAGGATAAGTAATGTCATGTATGTACACAGTGACTGCACCAGCAGAATAGTAAGTGCAGCTCTGGGGTATAATACAGGATGTAACTCAGGATCAGTACAGAATAAGTAATGTCATGTATGTACACAGTGACTGCACCAGCAGCAGAATAGTGAGTGCAGCTCTGGAGTATAATACAGGATGTAACTCAGGATCAGTACAGGATAAGTAATGTCATGTATGTACACAGTGACTGCACCAGTAGCAGAATAGTGAGTGCAGCTCTGGGGTATAATACAGGATGTAACTCAGGATCAGTACAGGATAAGTAATGTCATGTATGTACACAGTGACTGCACCAGCAGCAGAATAGTGAGTGCAGCTCTGGAATATAATACAGGATGTAACTCAGGATCAGTACAGGATAAGTAATGTCATGTATGTACACAGTGACTGCACCAGCAGCAGAATAGTGAGTGCAGCTCTAGGGTATAATACAGGATGTAACTCAGGATAAGTACAGGATAAGTAATGTCATGTATGTACACAGTGACTGCACCAGCAGAATAGTAAGTGCAGCTCTGGAGTATAATACAGGATGTAACTCAGGGTCAGTGCAGGATAAATGATGTCATGTATGTACACAGTGACTGCACCAGCAGCAGAATAGTGAGTGCAGCTCTGCAGCATAATACAGGATGTAACTCAGGATCAGTACAGGATAAGTAATGTCATGTATGTACACAGTGACTGCACCACCAGCAGCAGAATAGTGAGTGCAGCTCTGGGGTATAATACAGGATGTAACTCAGGATCAGTACAGGATAAGTAATGTCATGTATGTACACAGTGACTGCACCAGCAGCAGAATAGTGAGTGCAGCTCTAGGGTATAATACAGGATGTAACTCAGGATCAGTACAGGATAAGTAATGTCATGTATGTACACAGTGACTGCACCAGCAGAATAGTAAGTGCAGCTCTGGGGTATAATACAGGATGTAACTCAGGATCAGTACAGAATAAGTAATGTCATGTATGTACACAGTGACTGCACCAGCAGCAGAATAAATAGTGAGTGCAGCTCTGGAGTATAATACAGGATGTAACTCAGGATCAGTACAGGATAAGTAATGTCATGTATGTACACAGTGACTGCACCAGCCGCAGAATAGTGAGTGCAGCTCTGGAATATAATACAGGATGTAACTCAGGATCAGTACAGGATAAGTAATGTCATGTATGTACACAGTGACTGCACCAGCAGCAGAATAGTGAGTGCAGCTCTAGGGTATAATACAGGATGTAACTCAGGATCAGTACAGGATAAGTAATGTCATGTATGTACACAGTGACTGCACCAGCAGAATAGTAAGTGCAGCTCTGGAGTATAATACAGGATGTAACTCAGGGTCAGTGCAGGATAAATGATGTCATGTATGTACACAGTGACTGCACCAGCAGCAGAATAGTGAGTGCAGCTCTGCAGCATAATACAGGATGTAACTCAGGATCAGTACAGGATAAGTAATGTCATGTATGTACACAGTGACTGCACCACCAGCAGCAGAATAGTGAGTGCAGCTCTGGGGTATAATACAGGATGTAACTCAGGATCAGTACAGGATAAGTAATGTCATGTATGTACACAGTGACTGCACCAGCAGCAGAATAGTGAGTGCAGCTCTAGGGTATAATACAGGATGTAACTCAGGATCAGTACAGGATAAGTAATGTCATGTATGTACACAGTGACTGCACCAGCAGAATAGTAAGTGCAGCTCTGGGGTATAATACAGGATGTAACTCAGGATCAGTACAGAATAAGTAATGTCATGTATGTACACAGTGACTGCACCAGCAGCAGAATAGTGAGTGCAGCTCTGGAGTATAATACAGGATGTAACTCAGGATCAGTACAGGATAAGTAATGTCATGTATGTACACAGTGACTGCACCAGCAGCAGAATAGTGAGTGCGGCTCTGGGGTATAATACAGGATGTAACTCAGGATCAGTACAGGATAAGTAATGTCATGTCATGTATGTACACAGTGACTGCACCACCAGCAGAATAGTGAGTGCAGCTCTGGGGTATAATACAGGATGTAACTCAGGATCAGTACAGGATAAGTAATGTCATGTATGTACACAGTGACTGCACCAGCAGCAGAATAGTGAGTGCAGCTCTGGGGTATAATACAGGATGTAACTCAGGAACAGTACAGGATAAGTAATGTCATGTATGTACACAGTGACTGCACCAGCAGCAGAATAGTGAGTGCAGCTCTGGAGTATAGTGCAGGATGTAACTCAGGATCAGTACAGGATAAGTAATGTCATGTATGTACACAGTGACTGCACCAGCAGCAGAATAGTGAGTGCAGCTCTGGGGTATAATACAGGATGTAACTCAGGATCAGTACAGGATAAGTAATGTCATGTATGTACACAGTGACTGCACCAGCAGCAGAATAGTGAGTGCAGCTCTGGAGTATAATACAGGATGTAACTCAGGATCAGTACAGGATAAGTAATGTCATGTATGTACACAGTGACTGCACCACCAGCAGAATAGTGAGTGCAGCTCTAGAGTATAATATAGGATGTAACTCAGGATCAGTACAGGATAAGTAATGTCATGTATGTACACAGTGACTGCACCAGCAGCAGAATAGTGAGTGCAGCTCTGGAATATAATACAGGATGTAACTCAGGATCAGTACAGGATAAGTAATGTCATGTATGTACACAGTGACTGCACCAGCAGCAGAATAGTGAGTGCAGCGATGGGGTATAATACAGGATGTAACTCAGGATCAGTACAGGATAAGTAATGTCATGTATGTACACAGTGACTGCACCACCAGCAGAATAGTGAGTGCAGCTCTGGAGTATAATATAGGATGTAACTCAGGATCAGTACAGGATAAGTAATGTCATGTATGTACACAGTGACTGCACCAGCAGCAGAATAGTGAGTGCAGCTCTGGAATATAATACAGGATGTAACTCAGGATCAGTACAGGATAAGTAATGTCATGTATGTACACAGTGACTGCACCAGCAGCAGAATAGTGAGTGCAGCTCTGGGGTATAATACAGGATGTAACTCAGGATCAGTACAGGATAAGTAATGTCATGTATGTACACAGTGACTGCACCAGCAGCAGAATAGTGAGTGCAGCTCTGGAGTATAATACAGGATGTAACTCAGGATCAGTACAGGATAAGTAATGTCATGTATGTACACAGTGACTGCACCAGCAGCAGAATAGTGAGTGCAGCTCTAGAGTATAATATAGGATGTAACTCAGGATCAGTACAGGATAAGTAATGTCATGTATGTACACAGTGACTGCACCACCAGCAGAATAGTGAGTGCAGCTCTAGAGTATAATATAGGATGTAACTCAGGATCAGTACAGGATAAGTAATGTCATGTATGTACACAGTGACTGCACCAGCAGCAGAATAGTGAGTGCAGCTCTGGAATATAATACAGGATGTAACTCAGGATCAGTACAGGATAAGTAATGTCATGTATGTACACAGTGACTGCACCAGCAGCAGAATAGTGAGTGCAGCGCTGGGGTATAATACAGGATGTAACTCAGGATCAGTACAGGATAAGTAATGTCATGTATGTACACAGTGACTGCACCAGCAGCAGAATAGTGAGTGCAGCTCTGGGGTATAATACAGGATGTAACTCAGGATCAGTACAGGATAAGTAATGTCATGTATGTACACAGTGACTGCACCAGCAGCAGAATAGTGAGTGCAGCTCTGGGGTATAATACAGGATGTAACTCAGGATCAGTACAAGATAAGTAATGTCATGTATGTACACAGTGACTGCACCACCAGCAGAATAGTGAGTGCAGCTCTGGAGTATAATATAGGATGTAACTCAGGATCAGTACAGGATAAGTAATGTCATGTATGTACACAGTGACTGCACCAGCAGCAGAATAGTGAGTGCAGCTCTGGAATATAATACAGGATGTAACTCAGGATCAGTACAGGATAAGTAATGTCATGTATGTACACAGTGACTGCACCAGCAGCAGAATAGTGAGTGCAGCTCTGGGGTATAATACAGGACATGTTATCAGTACTGTGTCTCACATTTGCTGTTAAGTCTTTTTGCCTCCTCCCTGTGCATCTGTCTTGAATATTTTTGTGATTGGAGCCTCGTTTCTCGCTTCCCAAAATAAGTGTGTCTCTGAATGGAGACGTCTCATGACTACACCCTGCACCTGCACTCCTTTCCATAGGCTCCAGAAGTGAGCGCGTGCCTTTGGCAGATGGGAACTTTCAGACTTTCCACTCTCTTGCTCATTAGCGGCTTCTAATTAGCGGCTAATTGCGGGGAATAGTTGTTATGAATTAGAGATAGGAAATGGTCTGTACTTGATAATCAGACGCTGAGGATCATCATGTGGAGGTTCTCTGCCGCCGGCTGTTCTGGGCTGGTGTATTATATAAGTTTTGGGGGGAGGGGGCAGAATAAATGTTAGTCATTACCCCTAAAAGTGAGATCTGCCTATGTACTTATGTATATGGAGTCGCACAATCACTTGTATCCAAACCCCATCGTACCGTTGGGACCACCACAAATATCGTAGGGGGTCCTTGAAGCAATTATGACCTGTCCTCAACTACACAACACTGTCACCATACAGGGTGGTATATGAAGCCTCTAGTGCAATGAACAGCGTGCTCCTTTTAGCACCCCGAGGGGCCCCAAGCCCCTTAGGTTATAAGAACGCATCATTATGAGTAGCCCATTGATGGGGGATGAGAAGGGTCACACTATGGATGTGACAAGGATATGAATGGGATCCACACAGGACACCCAATGGCTCCTCCGGCCATGGATACATAATTTAGGCGCATGGAAGGTACAGTATTGGCACATAGGGTATACATCCGTTCCACATGGTTTGATATTATAGGATGGCGGGGGGGGGGGGGGGGGTACAATGTTCTTCTAGCAAACACCCAACTTGAAGCCCATAGGTAGAGATGAGCGGACCCGAAGTGTAGGTTCGAGTTTGGCCAATCATAGCCATGGCTTGTAATTAAGGTCGTTAATTTGCCAGATTCAGCAATACGTCCGGGTCAGGAGGGACGTGCCCGAATGCCGAACCTACACTTTCCGGCTGCTCATCTCTACACATGGGCTGCCATGATATTACTGGCCATTCTTAATTTGCCACTATTGTAGCTAGTACAAGAGCCCCGCCCCTTATATCAGCCAGTAATTTTGAAGCTCTTTTCACCCCTCCCCCTATCGTAGACGTTTTTTTTCTATCCCATTCTTTATTGTGGACGGCATTTCCGCCGACTCCTTTTTTCACTCGATTCATCTGCCTATGGAAACTATAAGTTGTCTGGTTAGCTTAAGGTTTTTGGGTTCAACAGTGATTGGCCCCAACTGCGGTCCTGACCACATTTCCCCTTTGTAGGACACTAGACCTGCCTTTGATGTTGTACCGTGGAGGTGCTATTGTAACACCCCCCCATAGCCCTTCTGACTCTTTAGCGTAATTATAAAAGTTGATTTTTAGAAGGAAGGAAGTCATGGATAACAAATATAAGATGATACCACATTCACGATGGCTGGGTCTACTTTTAGAAGCTACAATCCTGGAATAAAAGTCCATAAGTCCCGGATCTATGCGTTAATGCCCCTGGTTATCATGATGGATTCTGTGAATTTAAACAAACTAAACAGCAATGAAGCAGAGGACTGGGGTTGGGGGCAGGAATGACACTTCTATAGAGCAAACATGGCGGCTTGTCTCCCCCACTGGGAACTGAAAACATTTTTCTGGGACTCTTGTTTGTTTGGAAGCCTAGCGTGACATGATCCATCACCAAGGAGGAAGACATCTCTACAATACTGCTTAGGTCATGTGGCCTCCGTATACCCAGAGCAGGGTCATTACCCCGGAGCCTGTATATACAAATACCCCCAGTATAAGAATTCATGGAAACCAGCAGGATGCGTGTGATGCATAACAAGGACCAACCAGGAGGTCATCAGGAGGTTGTCTACTATTTAGAAAGGTTTCTCACGACTAGGACCTGAAGTGACCATCAGTTATTGATGGATAATTAGTATTTAATTTCCCTATAGCACCCCCAGAGGCAAAACAAAGAATTACACAGACTGTCCATGTTATGTATAGACGTGTTTGGTCCTCCAGAGTGATAGATACTCTGTATCTGCTATGGGTGAAATACAAGAGAGTCCTGAACAGGGACCCTCCCCTCTCATTATCCCCCAATTCAGATTTTATCGCTCATTTTACCAAATTTGTTGAAAGAACAAAAAAAAAAAAAAGTTTTTGTGCCGAGTTTCCCTTTAAATGACTGATCTCAATATCTCAGTAACAAAGTATTTCACATTTTTCTTTGAAACAAAATAGAAAACTTGTAATGGAAAGTAAAAGCGGGGATCAGATCCCCCGCAGTGACCTCATTCCCCACGCAGTGATTTGCTCTGTGCTCCACTATGATTAGAGGAGCCGGAGAGATGATCTGAGCTCACCGGGGCCTTCAGCCACCGCAACATGTGAAGATTGGCAGAACACAACGTGATATAAAGCTGGGAATTGGGGATTTGTTCTGACGAGGACGGAGGATCTGGGAAAAAAAAAACCTTTACAACAGGTCAAACCGGGGAAAGGAGAATGAAAGTGCTGCAATGGTTTAATTAATATGTGGTGGTGGTGGGGAGGGGGTGCAATTATGATTAAAGAGATACAACGTATAATATAAATCATATTCAAAACATCAAAAAAAGGAAAGGGAAAAAAATAGCAAGTGTATTTTTAGCTCTCGTTTGCTTAAACGATCTTCAAAATGTCATATTTGCATATGCTGAGCCACGCCCCTAACTCCTCCCAGTGTCCTTTGAGAAAATCTATCCCACCCATCTTTGTGACCCCCCCATGCAATCAAGCTCTGGATCATGCTCCCTGCATACCACATCCTACATGGCAAAATGCTCCCTTATAGTCCCCATATAGTACAAAGCCTTCCTTGTGGTTCCCAGGATATAAAGAGCCCTCCATTGACCTCCACAAATGTCCTCCACAGCAGGACCTCCCTGATGTATGCAAAGGTGCAAATTCCTTCTCCATCCAAGCCACTGACCCCAGCGGCATAAGAGAAGAGCTGACCACAGAGTAAACACCTCCAATCCAGTCTGACTGCAGTTGCCACTAGAGGGAGCTCAGAAGCTTACTGCATACTGGGGCACATATACTGCATCTGTGCACCAGTTTTCTGTAGGTCTTAGCATGTTCTTTTATATGCAAACTGCTTACACGTTCCACATAGGTGTCACAAGTGACCCTTTTGTGACGCGGTTGCACTATATATAACTGAAATTGGCGTTCGGACTGCACTCCAGATTTCACATGCAAAGTAAAAGAGAAATGCATTGCACGGCCAAGGTTAAAAGGTGCACCAAAGAAAGTTGGTGCACTCTGTCGGAGCAGTGCAGGGGCACCAGATTCATTAAGAAAGGGCGCCACAATTCCTGAATCTAGTGCCCCCTGCAAACTACACAGGGAACTGCACATAGAACACATTGTAGCATATTTACTAAGAACAGTGCAGTGTGTACTAATTGTGTTCAGAGTATTAGCAGTCTGGAATGAGCTAGTGAGCGCCCTCCAGTGGTGCCTAAAGGTGCACAAATAATTCATCTTCAAGTAAATGCAGGGAGTTTATACTGCAGTAGCCAAACAAAAACACACAAGACTTCATTCCTACCATTAAACAAGACGATCATTAAACAATGAGAAGGTTTTTCTCCAAATTAGAATACAAAAGTAAAAGGAATGTTTGAAAAGCTTAGTCAGCAATGTTTGTTGCTCCAGAACAATAAAAGTTTCTAAATTATATGCAAGGTTAAAAAAAAAAAAATGTTGGGGGCCAGAAGTTCTGATTCTCGTTAGTCCAAGTGCTTAGACCCCACTGAACTCTAAAAGTGCAGAAACTTTCAGCCAAAAATTGTGCCCTTTGGTCTCCGATGCTCCATGGAGTGTGCAGTATCCAGTGTAAGAAGGTCTAGATTTCTTATTCCATCTTGTTTGCTCAATTTATAGGACTTTGGGCTACTACTTAGGCTGTGAAGACCCCCTCCCAGTTTTCACCATTGACTGAAATATGGACGCAAGTCACAGGTGTGCAGGAAAGTCACCAGGCGACTACCTCTTGATGTAATCCCCAACTTAGTTACTGGATGATCCAGAAGACATGAGAAAAAAAACGTCAGTGTTTCATCAAGGGAACAAACAGGAGCATAGTCTAGGTACAAGCCAAGGTCAGGGCAGAGAAGAGAGAGGATGTAGACGGAGAAAGGATGGATGGAAACACCAGACCAAGAACCATGAGCACAAATGGAAGAACATCAATGTCCATAGACAGCAAAAAGTAAAGCATTTGTTTGAGCAGTGGAGGGGTAGGGCAGGGGTCCTCCTAACTCTCCAGGGGTCCTCCTGACACAACTATGCTCTATACTTCTGATATCAAAGTGTAAAAAAAGAAAGTGGACTCTTTAAGGACCTTTCATCTAGTTTTGTTTCTATGCAGACTGCAAACAAGCAAAGTGTGGAAAATTCTAGACAAACTGGGAAGGTAAAAGCTACAAAACTACTAACAAGTCCAGAACCAATTTTGCAGCAGCTTCAACTAATCTCATCTTTTCTGCTCAAGATTATCCATAGTGCCCCCTCCCCTCCTCCTCCTTTCCTCACAGGTTGAAATTAAGCAGCAGCAAGGATAGTGTTAAATTGAACATCAGCCGTATATTTCCCATCCGCTCACCCCCGTGGTGGAGAACACTCGGTCTCTGTCTCCTATCACCAAACAGAAGACTTTTCACTTAAAATTAACTGATCAATTACGAGAGCGCAACGCGGCATAATCAGATGAATTATTAAACAGCCAGACACACGGAGGACGAGGAAATCCTACAGGACGCCTGAGGGACCCGCAGCACATCACACCCAGAACACAGCAGGGGGCAGCCAGATGATCTGCACACAGTTTAATAGGGTTGATGAGCAAACAGATAGGTGAATGTGAATGGAGGAAAAAGCAAAGCAAGAAACCTAACCCACACATCTGTCTATAACTACTATAATACTGCCCCCTATGTAAAGGAATATAACTACTATAATACTGCCCCTATGTACAAGAATATAACTACTATAATACTGCCCTCTATGTACAGGAATATAACTACTATAATACTGCCCCCTGTGTACTAGAATATAACTACTATAATACTGCCCCTATGTACAGGAATATAACTACTATAATACTGCCCCTATGTACAGGAATATAACTACTATAATACTGCCCCCTATGTACAGGAATATAACTACTATAATACTGCCCCCTATGTAAAGGAATATAACTACTATAATACTGCCCCCTATATACAGGAATATAACTACTATAATACTGCCCCCTATGTACAAGAATATAACTACTATAATACTGCCCCCTGTGTACTAGAATATAACTACTATAATACTGCCCCTATGTACAGGAATATAACTACTATAATACTGCCCCTATGTACAGGAATATAACTACTATAATACTGCCCCCTATGTAAAGGAATATAACTACTATAATACTGCCCCCTATATACAGGAATATAACTACTATAATACTGCCCCCTATGTACAAGAATATAACTACTATAATACTGCCCCCTATATACAGGAATATAACTACTATAATACTGCCCCTATGTACAAGAATATAACTACTATAATACTGCCTCCTATGTAAAGGAATATAACTACTATAATACTGCCTCCTATGTACAAGAATATAACTACTATAATACTGCCCCCTATATACAGGAATATAACTACTATAATACTGCCCCCTATGTACAAGAATATAACTACTATAATACTGCCCCCTGTGTACAAGAATATAACTACTATAATACTGCCCCCTATGTACAAGAATATAACTACTATAATACTGCCCCCTATGTACAAGAATATAACTACTATAATACTGCCCCCTATGTACAAGAGTATAACTACTATAATACTGCCCCCTATGTACAAGAATATAACTGCTATAATACTGCCCCTATGTACAAGAATATAACTACTATAATACTGCCCCTATGTACAAGAATATAACTACTATAATACTGCCCCTATGTACAAGAATATAACTACTATAATACTGCCTCCTATGTACAGGAATATAACTACTATAATACTGCCCCCTATGTACAAGAATATAACTACTATAATACTGCCCCCTATGTACAAGAATATAACTGCTATAATACTGCCCCCTATGTACAGGAATATAACTACTATAATACTGCCCCTATGTACAAGAATATAACTACTATAATACTGCCTCCTATGTACAGGAATATAACTACTATAATACTGCCTCCTATGTACTAGAATATAACTACTATAATACTGCCCCCTATGTACAAGAATATAACTACTATAATACTGCCCCCTATGTACAAGAATATAACTGCTATAATACTGCCCCCTATGTACAGGAATATAACTACTATAATCCTGCCCCCTATGTACAAGAGTATAACTACTATAATACTGCCCCCTATGTACAAGAATATAACTACTATAATGCTGCCCCCTATGTACAGGAATATAACTACTATAATACTGCCCCCTATGTACAAGAATATAACTGCTATAATACTGCCCCTATGTACAAGAATATAACTACTATAATACTGCCCCTATGTACAAGAATATAACTACTATAATACTGCCTCCTATGTACAGGAATATAACTACTATAATACTGCCTCCTATGTACTAGAATATAACTACTATAATACTGCCCCCTATGTACAAGAATATAACTACTATAATACTGCCCCCTATGTACTAGAATATAACTACTATAATACTGCCCACTATGTACAGGAATATAACTACTATAATACTGCCCCCTATGTACAAGAATATAACTACTATAATACTGCCCCTATGTACAGGAATATAACTACTATAATACTGCCCCCTATGTACAAGAATATAACTACTATAATACTGCCCCTATGTACAGGAATATAACTACTATAATACTGATCCCTATGTACAAGAATATAACTACTATAATACTTCTATGTGCATTATGTGAGTAGAATGTTGTGTGCAGGTTGCTACATATAACCAGCATTTCTTCTCTTTGATATACTTCCTTTGTCTTTGCAGAAATCTTCATCAAAGCCTCGTCCATCTGTGGCGACGCTCACCTGTAATTCATTAGTGGTGGTGGGCACAGCTGCAGAACCTTCCCATTTACAAAGGCTTGTATGGGGCAGGTGAGGATTGAACAGCAGCTCATCAGATTCACCATTGTCACTTCAAAGAATGAGCTGTAAGATCTCCGGGTAACGTGAATAATTGTCAAAGATCAGAGCAAAAATTCAGTAAATATAAAAGTTATGTGTAATTATAGTGACATACAAGGAGCAAAGACTAAACCACACAGTATATAAGACTGTAACCTGTTGTGATCGATATTCTTCTCCATCAAATTCAGTATTATAGTAGTTATATTCCTGTACATAGGGGGCAGTATTATAGTAGTTATATTCTTGTACATAGGGGGCAGTATTATAGTAGTTATATTCCTGTACATAGGGAGCAGTATTATAGTAGTTATATTCCTGTACATAGGGGGCAGTATTATAGTAGTTATATTCTTGTACATAGGGGGCAGTATTATAGTAGTTATATTCTTGTACATAGGGGGGAGTATTATAGTAGTTATATTCCTGTACATAGGGGGCAGTATTATAGTAGTTATATTCCTGTACATAGGGGGCAGTATTATAGTAGTTATATTCTTGTACATAGGGGGCAGTATTATAGTAGTTATATTCTTGCACATAGGGGGCAGTATTATAGTAGTTATATTCCTGTACATAGGGGGCAGTATTATAGTAGTTATATTCTTGTACATAGAGGGCAGTATTATAGTAGTTATATTCTTGTACATAGGGGGCAGTATTATAGTAGTTATATTCTTGTACATAGGGGGCAGTATTATAGTAGTTATATTCTTGCACATAGGGGGCAGTATTATAGTAGTTATATTCCTGTACATAGGGGGCAGTATTATAGTAGTTATATTCTTGTACATAGAGGGCAGTATTATAGTAGTTATATTCCTGTACATAGGGGGCAGTATTATAGTAGTTATATTCCTGTACATAGGGCAGTATTATAGTAGTTATATTCTTGTACATAGAGGGCAGTATTATAGTAGTTATATTCTTGTACATAGGGGGCAGTATTATAGTAGTTATATTCCTGTACATAGGGCAGTATTATAGTAGTTATATTCTTGTACATAGGGGGCAGTATTATAGCAGTTATATTCTTGTACATAGGGGGCAGTATTATAGCAGTTATATTCTTGCACATAGGGGGCAGTATTATAGTAGTTATGTTCTTTAGGATCAGTGCAGTAGTATGATGGTTAAATTATTGTAGAAAAGTTTTGAAGTCTTAATATGAATTTACATTTTACAAAAGTTCAAAGTGTGATCTCCTTCCTCTTACCCTGGTATATATTACACATCTTGTTTATTTGCAGATACTATTATGTGATGGGGCTTTGAGGATTTGCATTGTCTGTCCCTGTGCTTGGAGCGCTGCTCTTTATGAGTGTTATATACAGGTTATTCGCACACAATAGTCCGGGATTAGTTGTGCACTTAACTCCTGGTGAGTAGACAAGGCTGTAGGACAATGGGCAGATAAGTGACTCATATCCTGAGCGGTGCCATAGCCAGCAGCTCATCAATATCTCATAGCCCCGGAGGCCACTGACTTCTGTAGGTGTCAACTGGGAAAGTGAAGAGTTACACATCCTATTATTGCAAAACCACAAACACAACAAGTTTTTTCCCTGAACCTTCTGAAATTTCGGATGAAATCTGTAATGGGGACTTCCCAATCATCTGTGACAGACATGGGAGCCCTGCAGCTGCTGACTAACTCGACTCCGCTACACGAGTACTGGGCCGGCACTGCTTATCCTCACATCTTACCCCAGACCGCCAGCTATTCCTCACTAAGCCCCTCGCCCTGCGCCTCCTCGGCTGCCATCTCACCGCATAACTCAAGGATCTGTCTGCATATTAATCACGTCGAGGTCTTGGCTCCGAATCCTTGAATCTAATCATATTTGGAAGGGCAGTTCTACTCTTGGAATTGAAGGCGCTTGAATCGTTTCCACCTGATATCGGACCAAGAACCCGCGCCAAGGAATATAAGCTGCGGTATAAAAGCTGTCAATTTGTGGAGCTTATTAATGAGCGGCTTATCTTATCAGGCAACACGAGATCCGAAATCAAATCAAGGAGCGGCTCCTGAAAGGGACAGAGAAACGAGAACTGGCCCTGAACCCAAACAATGGCCAACCACAAGGAGGGGCCAGAGCGCCAATGTGTACGGAGAGGGGGGGGGGTGTATTGTACTTGTTGGATTTCCAAAAACTCTGATCCTTTGTACTCCCCGGCAATGTAGATTATACAGCTTAAATCCGGGATCATCTTATTTCCAACTCAAGGCGTCATAGAAAGGTCGTAGGTTTCGAACATGACCAATTCTTTAACCCTATGGTGTTATTCAACTTTTTCTAAATGTAGATCCAGCCAGGCAGAGGATGCATGTGCAAAAGAGAGCACTGCAGGAATAGCTACCGAGCAATCGGGGGCTGCGCCAACAGCCGTCTTTGGGTGCATTCACATCTGGCGTCCCGACGCACGAGTCTAAGGGTGATGCCACACATGGCGTTTTGAGCCAGGTCCGTTTTAAGCAGTCCGTCCAAAAACGCATCTGTTAAAAAACGCATCCAGATCATTGGTAAAACCTGTCAAAAACAGATGCGTAGAGTATACTCAAGGTGTGAAAAACTCATCAAAAAAAAAAAAAAACACACCCTCAAACTGCTCAGGTGATGGGAAATTAAAAAAACTATACAATATAAAGATGCAACAAAAATTAGATTTTTTTAACAGCAGGGACAGCAGAGAGCTCAGGCGCTGGTCACAGCAGGGACAGCAGAGAGCTCAGGCGCTGGTCACAGCAGGGACAGCAGAGAGCTCAGGCGCTGGTCACAGCAGGGACAGCAGAGAGCTCAGGCGCTGGTCACAGCAGGGACAGCAGAGAGCTCAGGTGCAGGTCACAGCAGGGACAGCAGAGAGCACAGGCGCTGGTCACAGCAGGGACAGCAGAGAGCTCAGGGGCTGGTCACAGCAGGGGCAGCAGAGAGCTCAGGCGCTGGTCACAGCAGGGACAGCAGAGAGCTCAGGCGCTGGTCACAGCAGGGACAGCAGAGAGCTCAGGCGCTGGTCACAGCAGGGACAGCAGAGAGCTCAGGCGCTGGTCACAGCAGGGACAGCAGAGAGCTCAGGCGCTGGTCACAGCAGGGACAGCAGAGAGCTCAGGCGCAGGTCACAGCAGGGACAGCAGAGAGCTCAGGCGCAGGTCACAGCAGGGACAGCAGAGAGCTCAGGCGCAGGTCACAGCAGGGACAGCAGAGAGCTCGGGCGCTGGTCACAGCAGGGACAGCAGAGAGCTCAGGCGCAGGTCACAGCAGGGACAGCAGAAAGCTCAGGGGCTGGTCACAGCAGGGACAGCAGAGAGCTCAGGCGCTGGTCACAGCAGGGACAGCAGAGAGCTTCAAGAAGGGTCTAGATGTCGTTTTACACCCAAATAACATTGATGGTTATGTTATATAGAATTGTTTCCCCTAAATCCCTTCCTCATCCAATCCCTTCCCTTCCTTGGTTGCACTTGATGGACAAGTGTCTTTTTTCAACCGTATAAACTATGATACTGTGATAATTTTGATTTGGTATAGTCAAAACCATATATACCAAATATACTGCGGGCATGTCCCCACACTGCTGTGCTCTGGAGTCTCTGCATGGAGCCATTCCACAGCACTGTGCTCTTGAGTGGCCAATGTATTGCTCAACCACAAGCCTGCCAAAACTTGTCCTTATAGCAGAGAGGGGACCTGTGAACACAGTAATGAAGAGAGCACAGCAGTGTGAGGACAGGCCCACAGTGTAGGTGAAAATATTCCAATCCTGGAATACAAATCCATATGCAAGTTCTGCTACTACCAACAACATACACAAGGGTATAATTACATAGATCTCCAGGGACAAACTAACACTGGCAGCAAAGAGCACAGCAGTGTGAGGACATGCCCACAGTGTAGGTGAAAATATTCCAATCCTGGAATATAAATCCATATTTAAGTTCTGCTACTACCAATAACACACACAAGGGTATTATTACATAGGTCCCCAGTGACAATACCAAACACTGGCTGCCAAGAGCACAGCAGTGTGAGGACACCCCAGAGCACTTGGAGTAGCCAAAATCCTGGAATATAAATCCTTATTTCACAGTCCAGCTGCTACTAATACTGAGACATGATTGTGCAACATTTAGGGCTCCATGTAAATTTATTTTTGTGAGGGTCGCTCTGAAATTACATTGTGACATCAGACTCTCCAAGAAAATGTTGTGATGTATTCAAAAAAATTTTAAGCCCCAACTTTATCCTCATAGGACAGCATAGAATTAATGCGTCAGTCGGTGCTCCGTTGCGACTCGCGTACCCATAACGGTCAGGGACACAGACACCGGGAAACATCCTTATTTTTATTGGTTTAATTTTTTCCTTTTAATCTCCAAAATCAAATCCTCTGGAAACCCCACGGAAGGAGCCTTCCCAGCAGAGCAGAGCAAACGATCCCAGCGCTGGAACGTCTCCGCATCCAGGAATGTGATAAGTCATCCACACCGCGACGCCCTGCCAAGTGCACTAAATAAGGTCCGTTCAGAGCCCCTGAGACCTGAGCCGTGCCGAGAGGGGCTCCAGACAATGAGACAGATATTGGAGTTTGCACAAAAGTTAAATGAGCTCATGAGGGACACAGGTAGATTTTCATCCTGGCCGAATGTTATATGGAAGATTACGGAGAGTAACAAAAGAGGAGTGGAAAAATCTCCGCTGCCCAAACACAACAATGTTCTCACAACTCATAATTTAGAGGCTTTTTTTTGACAATCGCACCCTAGGAGGCAGACAATGAACCCTCTGTACCCGCTCTCCCACAGCTCAGTGTCAGTCTATACTGTACTTCCACCATTATATTCAGCAACCACGTAAATAAACAGAGGTGCAGGTCCAACTCCTCCAAGCAAAATAGGATTGGTCTCCACTTCTGATGGTTTGCTACAATGAAGAGGTGAAATGTTGCAATCACGCTTGTTCCAAATCAGATAAAGCTTCTTTATTCCAATCGACAGGTTTATATTGGACACCGCAAGTTACAAAGCCGACGCCTTTCTACTGCTCTAATTACCCTTACTCATAGCTAACAATCCACTTACTATTTGATGTGGCCGCGGAGCAAAGCCAGAACATAGGAGCATACTGTAGTGTAAGGGTGATGCCACACATGGCGTTTTGAAACCGTTTTTGGTCCGTTTTAAAGCAGTCCGTTAAATGCATGCGTTTAACAGATTGCTTAAAAATGGACCAAAAACTATCTGTTAAAAAACGCATGCATTTAACGGACTGCTTTAAAACGGACCAAAAACGGTTTCAAAACGCCATGTGTGGCATCACCCTAAGGGAGCGTTCACACGTTGCGTTTTGGTTGCGTTTTCATTGCGTTTGAAACGCATATACAACAGCTGATGAGAGGTGATTTGCCTAATTACATTGCCGTTTGTTTGTAAACGCAATGTTAACGCAAACGTTAAAAAAACACATGCGTTAACATCACATTTACGATACGTTTTGTAAAAGGAAATGTTTACAGTGATGTAATTAGGCAAATCACCTCTCCTCAGCTGTTGTATATGCGTTTCAGACGCAATGAAAACGCAGGTCAAAACACAACGTGTGAACACGCCTTAAGGGCGATGTCACACATGGTGTTTTTTAGAGCGTTTTCAGATCTTAAAAAAACCATTCGTTAAAAACGCATCGGTTTTTGTCCGTTTTTAATTGCACAAATTCGGAAAACCGGACAAAACCGCATGCATTTTTTACAATCTGAAAACGTACTAACTAAAAACGGCCTAAAAACGCCATGTGTGACATCACCCTAAGGGTGGTGGCACACCTGGCGTTTTGAACCTGTTTTTAGGCCGTTTTTAAGCAGTTCTTTAAAAAACACATGCGTTTTTGACCATTTTTCCCAATTATCTTAATTAAAATTATTGGAAAACGGACAAAAAAAACGGATGCATTTTCAAATAACCGCATCATTTTTTAAAACTGATGCGTTTTTTAACAGACTGCTTAAAACTGGCCTAAAAATGGGTTCAAAATGCCAAGTGTGCCACCACCCCAAGGCCTAGAGAGCACGGGCAGCAGGTAAACAGTTCAGGTAATAACCAGCCGTCTGCTGTAGCTAATGTGCTCAAAACTGGGCCCTGAGGGACAGTATGGTTATACTGAGTAACAGTATGTTATCCTAAATATATTTAAGAATATTGTTTTTGTGAGAATACCCCTTTAAGTTACTTCGAGGTTTACCAGGACACGATACAATTGTAGCAAACAAGCTATAAGAAGCGTTTCACATGCCCTTGAAGAAACTGGGGGTTTTGAGAACTTTGAGGAATGCAGACAAAAAGGAAATTAAAAAATCCGGAATGATCGTAAAGCCCCTTTAACATGAGAAGAGTCAGGGACCGGGTCTCCTTGGTACAAGATCGGGCCGGAGACGTATTTCCCAGTAAAAGTTCTCGCTTTTGTCTGCAGCTTTCAGCATCTTCTCCCCCGAACCATCATTAATGTCCGCAGCCTCAAGAATAGGTTTTAATTAATTTGATTTACACCAGAAGCTTCCGAGCGGACCCCGGGGTGGGATTACACGCCATAGATCCGACAGAAGCGTCTACTACATAGCGGCCGGGGGACTGTAATAATGGTGTAGAAGTCATAGATAGAGGAATCATATCATGCGATGGAAGGAAAGAAAACTACATGACGAGACAACCAATTAGGGGCCACCACTAGCCAAAAACATCCCCACACCCCCGAAATGTGAGAATCTATAATCCCCATGTTATGCTGGTACTACACCTCCCAGCAGGCTGGACATCTGCTCGCTGCCGCTGTGTTATACGAGATTTTCATCATCAGAAAAGTTATTCCGAGGCAGCAGTAGAATCTTGCTGGCATAGCAGATAAAAGTTTGTGCCCCCCCTTAATACATCTGATATATAGATACATAGAATAGGGATTATACTATACGTATCCACTCCCTACCATCGCTGCAGGACCTCAAGCGCCTCCCTAAATTTCAGATCTCATTATAGGGAGCAGCGTGACCCGATCGCAGGGCAGGAAGGATTAAACCTTCCTCTAATATTATAATTCGCTGAGGAATTCTGCATCCTCGTGGATTTTCTACCCGGCCGATAAGAAGGAGCTAATGAGGAGTCGGAACGTAAGCGGTGACCCCCGTATCACAGCTCCAGCCACACAAAGGCTCCTTCATACTTTGCGGGATATTGGTTTCCTATAGGACCAGTACCGCTCCAGCGCATCCTCCGCTCTCACCTGGGGCCTGCCCTGTGCTCATCCATTCTTCAGTAACTACAAGTTTGCTGTGAATTAAAGATTAATTACCATATAATGAAGGATCTAGAAATTCTGCTTGCTGTTAATGAACAGAAACCGTACATTTATATTTGGAAAGTATAAACTTTTCACAGCATAGGTTTTGCTTCAGTTGCATCTAGTCTATGCCTCAGATAGAGAAGCAGATAGAGACATTGTATAAAGAGAAACCTTCCATATAAAATGTATCTGTGCAGGTACATCTGCTATAGATACTGGAACAGTTTCCCTCTACTAAAGATACTGTATCCAGCCATCTGCTGCCGACTGCACCCATCACTATACTGGATCCTTCCACCCACTGTCTCCATGGCTTACATCTACTAAAACTATATGCATCTATGTGCCGTCTACTGCATCCATCCGCCATCTCTTCTATATACATCTACTACAGATAGTAAATGAGCCCTATTAAGGGCCCCGCAGACAGCTCTTTTGTCGAACATCCCGTCAATTTCCTATTTGCGCTGCTGGGACAGGATTAAAGGGTTTTTTTGCCGCACGCAATCGGATTTTGGCGCAATCGCGTTGGCTTTCATGCGACACAGACCGGGGGGCGGGCCGTCGGATGATCCGACGGATTCTGACAAACCGCAGGATTTAACTTCAAAATTGTGTCGCAAGCCAAGCACTTACATGCACCGGGAGGAAGATGGCGAACTCCAGGGACCTGAGCGGGGAAGCGACACATGCAGGATATCGGGAGCACAATCTAAGTGTATCGCGACGGACGGACAATGCACTTTTGGGAACTCCGAGGGACCAGGTAAGTAAATGTGCCCCATAGTAGCCATTCACAGTATCCCTCTACTAAAGCTACTGTATCCGACAATCTGCTGTCTACTGCATCCATCCGCCATCTCTTCTATATACATCCATTATAGATATTGTATCCAGTCACAGTATTCCTCTACTATAGCTACTGCATCTTCTGTGTCCATTCTACCAAATCCATCCACCCACTGTCTCTGCTGTATACATATACTATAGCTACTGTATCCAACCATCTGCTGTATCTATCCACCCATCATCCAATCTACTGTATGCATCTTACTATCCATCCCTACCCGGTGTCTCTCAGTATCTATAGCATCCTTCCTCATACTATATCTGTACATCCATCTACCACCACTATCCTCTATCCATCATCTACATGTGCTCTGCCATTGCAGGGCCACAGCATACAATCCCTTGGCAGAAGAGCTGACAATCAAATTGCAGTTCCCCCCACACCGAGCTCATCGGGGGAAAAGAACAGTAGTGATCACTACATGGATTTGGTAGTGATTTGTGGCAGAAAATAAAGTGCTGTGGCACATTTATCCACTTTCCATGGTCCATGCTGCCATAAACAGCGCCACATGTGTCCATGAATTGGCACTGCAGCAATCAAACTATGTTGCAGTACCACCCATCACCTGAAGACTGAAAAGGGTTCTCCCAAGGTTCAGAAACAAGGCTGCTTTCTTCCAAAAACAGCGCCACACCCAATCATGGTTTGAGCAGGTATTGCAGCTTAGCTGTATAGAAATGAATGGAACATAGCTGCAATACAACGCCACACATGGTCAGGTGGGGCGCTGTTTTTGGAAGAAAACAGACATGTTTTTCAACCTCAGAAGAACCCTTTAAAGGGGTTGTCATAAAATTAGAATAATATGTCTTAAATATAGTATTCAATACTACATGTCCGCATCATGGGGTTATAGTCATGGGGCTCAGCTTACATGGATCATTGGGTAATCACAATGGCATTTATATCAATAGAGGAGGGGGGTGGATTATCTTGTAATATGTCATTTCAATCCATTAATTCTGGATTTTTTCTGTCACCCTATAACATAATAATAATTCCTTTATATAGCGCACACAAATTCCTCAGCGCTGCACAGAGTTTTGCCAAATCGGTCCCTGTCCCCAATGGAGCTCACAATCTAATCAACCTACCAGTATGTTTTTGGAGTGTGGGAGGAAACCGGAGGACCCGGAGGACACCCACACAAACACGGAGAGAACATACAAACTCTCTGCAGATGGAACTGGAACTCAGGTCCCCAATGCTGCAAGGCTGTAATGCTAACCACTGAGACAACGTGGTGCTCTGGACAACAGGTCACCTGAGACGTGACTGGGTGCCACAGATAAACACAAATTATTTTGCTCTTAATTCAGGAAGTCACCAGTGCATTTTACCATTTTGGATACATTTCTATACTGTATATCAGACAAGACGCATCTATTTAGTTTGCAGCTCATCACCATTCGGTGCACAAAGAGGAGGAACCAGTCGGATATCACGCGATACAAAGCCGCATCACATATTTTCCAATTTCAAAATCACAGTAAAGAGATTGGTGAATAGAAGGCAACTCCTACAGCAGTAAAGACTGACACAATTAGAGAGTAGAAGGGAAGGAGCTGCAATCACTAGACATTCACATGTCGTTCCAGGTCGCTAGCAGCTGGTTTTAAGTCTTTCCATCAGGTGTTTGTGCTGAATGTGGCCATTAGAGAAATAAGTTGTTATTTGGGGGAGGGAGGGGGGGCACGTTAATGGCGGAGCGATGAAAATACCAGCAGCGTTCAGCGGTAAATACCATTTTAAAGCATCTCTCGGGGCTCAAAAATCGCAGATGACGGAACCGCCAAACAATCCCCAGTTCTGGCTTGCACTCTCGGAGAAGTGAAATTTCTTTTTGGAAAGTAATTACTTGCCTGTGGGGAGGAGGAGGCAGCGGTGGGGGGGGGGGGGGGGGGGGAGGCAGCGGGGGGGGGGGGGGGGTCCTTACTTTGCTTCATGTTTATGCCAAGACTTACAACCGATCGATACTCGCCGTCACATGGCTTCCTAAAAGAACGCCTCCAATCTCAGAGTACGCCGCCGTGTAAGAGAATAGCCGCTCGCACACCTGCAGTTTTTGGAGAAGTTTTCGTCCTTACTTTACATTTTTCATTCTCAAAATCAATTTCTGACTTTGTCTCAAAATGTGCATTAAAATGGTCACTAAAATCCTGTAATGTGTTTTTTTCCCCAGTTCCATTCTTGTCTCGTTTTAAGTACTTTGGTTCAGAGCAGCCAACGCATGGTAAACATTCAAAAATGCACGCCTTAAAATGGTCCAAAAACGTGACTTGTGGCTCCACCATTAGGGTGCGTTCACCAGGGCGCGGCCTTACACTTATGCAAATAAAGAGAAACGCTTCCAGAGAACCGTATATACTCGAGTATAAGCCGACCTGAGTATAAGCCAAGGCCTCTGATTTTAAGACTAAAAACTTGGAAAACCTATTGACTCAAGTATAAGCTAAGGGTGGGAAATGCATTGGTCCCAGCCCCAGTATATAGCCAGCCAACTGTTCCCCTGTGGTATATAGCCAGCCAACCCCTGTTGTATATAGCCAGCCAGCCCCATGTACTCACCTTTCCAACGTCCCCTGGAGGTTCTCTTCTGCTTCCGATGCTCCGGTGCCTCCTCTAGTCTTTCGGTCTTCTTCGGCCCCTCTTTCTCGTTCCGCTCCCCTAGGGTTTTCGTGCTCGGCCAGCACACAGAGTCAGCCGCTTGCTGACGTCATTGTTTGTGAGCCGCCAGCATCGCAGGGGGCCCCAAAGAGGAGCGCAAGAACCCGAGGAGGAGCCGAAAGACCCGAGGAGGCAATGGAGCATCGGAAGCAGAAGATGACCTATTGGGGATGTTGGAAAGGTGAGTACAGTGTTAATTTTTTTATAGACTCGAGTATAAGCCAAGTTAGGGGTTTTTCGGCACAAATTTTGTACAAAAAAAACTTGGCTTATACTCGAGTATATACAGTAGTCAAATGCATTGTAACATTTAAAAATGCATGCGTTATGAAGCATTTTGATGCATCCAAAATGCCACGCATAAACGCAACCTCAATGCGGTTTTAGGTGCAGTTTTGTTAACCTAATGTGATGAATTTGATTTTATGGGGAGACCTGATCAACAAATGTGAATCACCTGTATAGTCCATGTTGTTCACCTGTTAATAACATAGTATCAAAGTATATAAGGTTGGAAAAAGACTCAAGTATAAGAAAGTGCACCAAAAATTACGTCAAAACTGATGATGCCGTTTTAAAAGCAACACTGCACCCGGAGGGTGATGCCACACATGGCGTTTTGAACCTGTTTTTTTTCCGTTTTTAAGAAGTTTGTCCAAAAACTGAAAAACGCATGCGTTTTTGACCAGTTTGAATTAAGATAATTGGTCAAACCTGTCAAAAACAAAATGCATTTCCAAAAAACGCATGCATTTTCTAACACATGCATTTTGACGGACTGCTTAAAAACGGGCCAAAACCACGTTCAAAACGCCATGTATGGCATCACCCTTAGGGTGAAGACAAACTTGGCGTTTTTAGGCCGTTTTTGGGCCAGTTTGGATTAAGATAATTGGTCAAACCTGTCAAAAACGCATGCGTTTTTAACGATCTGAAAACGCACTAACTAAAAACGCCAAGTGTGTCTTCACCCTTAGGCTGTGGTCACACTTTCCGCTAGCAGTCCATTTCTAACGCAACGCTAGAGCACAGGGGGCGGTCCTTGGCCCGAACACACATGTATTTCCATGGAAATGCATGTGAATTTGGCCCGAGGATCGCCCCCTGTGCGCTAGCGTCGTGTTATGAACGGACTGCTAGCGGAACGCATCCGTTTTTTGAAAATGCATGCGCTTTTGTTCGTTTTTCATTGCGCAAATTCGGAAAAACAGACAAAAACGCGTGCTTTTTTTTTTTACTATCTGAAAACGCACTAGCTAAAACGGCCCAAAAACGCCCGTTTTGTCCCGTTTGTAACCAGTCCATTAAAAAATGCTTCAGTTTTTGGACTGGTTTTTCCCAATTATCTTAATTAAAACCGATCAAAAACGGATGAGTTTCAAGAACGCTTGCATCTTTTGACGGACTGCTTAAAAAACGGGCCAAAAATTGGTTAAAAACGCCACGTGTGACCGCAGGCTCAGCTTATGAAGTTGCTCTTTGAAGCTTCTCTCATCACTAAGAAGGGTGATCTAAACCTTTGGATACATCCCCTGCAAGTCAATGCCGGGGATTTGGAACTATGTATCAGTGGCCAAATAAATATATATTTTGGAAGTATAGGACAATTATTCTAGTCTAAAACATGTTATTTCGTTAAAAACAATTACATGTTACAAGGTAGCAAAGAGAAAAAATCCTTAATTTTCTAAAAACCCCAATCTGCCAGGAGTTAATTTTAATTTTTTTTTTGCGGTACAATCCGGCAAGACAAAAACTGTCAGCACAAGGTGGCGGCTCTCGCCTCGTACCTAGAAGAGCGCGGCGCTGTACAAAGCCTCAGAAAATAGAACAGCTGCCTGAAAAGCTTTCAGTGCCAGAAAAACAAGAGACGTGTCAAAAATACTCCTGGAACACAAAATGACATAAAAAAAGGAGAAAGAAAAAAATAATAATCATAAAAAGAACACAATTGCTGGGAATAAATTGCTCCAATTACTAATTGGCTGAAGGCTAAACAAGAGGGGAGGGAGGGGGGGGGGTGGGGGGCTTTCAGAAATATGAAAAAGAAAAGCACAAATTATGGTCTTTAAAAAAAAAAAAATAAATACGAAAAATTTCGAGCTACAAACAGAAAGTCACACCAGGTAACAAGTTGTAAGCGAACATAAATGAGCCCAAATGGTACACCCACAATATCAGGAGAGGCACAAGATTTAGGGGCCATTACCTCCTATGTGCTTGTAGAATTTTGGACAATTTTACTGAACAAAAACCTAAAATATTCTTTAAAAGGAAACCTACCAATAAAATCCATTCTGATAAACCGTGGACATTACTCATAGATCCAGGCACCGGGACTGTGGCATCTTCTTATACATTTGATATCCATGGCTCATTTGCATAATTATAAAAGTTGATTTTAGAAGGAAGACTAGCCGCATATTCACGCGCGGTTTTACTGTGCAGGAGCACTTCCACCCCTCCCTCTATTAGATTTCATCATGCAGAGGGAAGTGCTGAGGGTGCATAGGGGATTCAGGCTCCTGCACAGTGTAACAGCCTGTGAAGCTCCAGCACGGAAGGGTTCTGGTAGCATCTCCCAAAGTCCTTCTGGCTTATAAAATTAGGTTTTAAAAGTGATGTTAATACGGAAGGAGGCCATGGATAATAAATAAATCACGGTGCCTGGATCTATGATTAAGTGACCCAGGTTGATTATGATGGATTCTAATCTTAAATTTCCTTTACTGTATTTCCTTATCCACATCTTTGGGCATCAACCCTAAAAGATAACCAAAATGTACCACAGCTCACAGCATATCCCATTTCCAGCACAGTTTATCTGTGTAGTTGGCCAGACTTCAGGCCATGTTCACACCTTGAATTTCGGAATTGGGGAGGGGCTTGGACGGAACACATGATACGCATTTCCACTAATGCTTCCTGGAATGAGCGCCAGTTGTTGTACACAGCCTCAGGCTTCTACATTGTATCTGTACAGAACTTCTCACAGTTTAGATTATGTAACAAATGTATCCAAAATGTCTATGAACCAAGCAGTCTGGACTCCTAAAGATGCATCAGCAGGACCAGAACCGACCCGTTGTATCGAGCGAGACAGTTGTAATAAGAACCTAACAAGCCTGATTCCTGTGCAACAAGTAGAGGGTCTCTCCTTTACAGATCAGTTGCTTCTTTCCATTGTACACCATGTCTAGGACTAGGACTGGTATTACATTTCACCGGACCGGACTGGTACCATTCAGCCCTCAATAAGAGGTAGTAGTAATTAAAAGACGCCCCAATCAAAACTCATATTTTCTTATGATTAGCCATATCATAAAAACAAACTAACAAACAAACTAACAAACAAACCTCTAGCCGAAACAGCGCCACCCCTGCCCACAGGTTGTGTGTGATATTGCTTTCAGCAGAGCACATGGACAGTGGTGGTGCCGTAACTAAAAGAAAGCAAACATCCTTATTCACAGACAGAATCAGAGATGATGTGGAATTAAGGTGCAGTCATAAAAGAAATCGGTGCTGAACCTTTAATTATAATCCAAGTAGCAGCCGCCTTATTTGTGGTCTTATGTTGCGTCCACATAACAACATTGTATAGAACGCTGCAAAGTGACTGGCGGTTTATCATTTTCCCACAGAATTGTCCTTTATTGTGTGCATCAGTATATGGGACATCAGGAAGGAATCCTGGCAACAAGCGGCCGTAATTAATAACATCAGCTAACAATAGCGCTCATTCTACGAGAAACTGCAGCCATACGATGAGGGAATGTGACCATCTGCTGGACAGGAAGCTACTGACATTACAGGGGGCACCGGGGGCTCCTAATGTATTTGTAGTAATGATTACTGTATGGTGGATTATATAATATGTGACAAATATAACTACTATAATACTGCCCCCTATGTACAAGAATATAACTACTATAATACTGCCCCCTATGTACAAGAATATAACTACTATAATACTGCCCCCTATGTAGAGGAATAAAACTACTATAATACTGCCCCCTATGTACAAGAATATAACTACTATAAGACTGCCCTCTATGTACAAGAATATAACTACTATAATACTGCCCCCTATGTACAGGAATATAACTACTATAATACTGCCCCCTATGTACAGGAATATAACTACTATAATACTGCCCCCTATGTACAAGAATATAACTACTATAATACTGCCCCCTATGTACAAGACTATTACTACTATAATACTGCCCCCTATGTATAGGACTATAACTACTATAATACTGCTCCCTATGTACAGGAATATAACTACTATAATACTGCTCCCTATGTACAAGAATATAACTACTATAATACTGCTCCCTATGTACAGGAATATAACTACTATAATACTGCTCCCTATGTACAAGAATATAACTACTATAATACTGCCCCTATGTATAGGAATATAACTACTATAATACTGCCCCTATGTACAGGAATATAACTACTATAATACTGCCACTTCTTACAAAAGTGAAAAACAAGAATTGAGTCTCAATTCTTGAGAATAAATATCAGTGTTTCTTATACCGATATTTAGTGCACTCTGCTCCTCCTCCGAGTTCTGCCTAATAACTTCAGAACGTTGTGTTATTGTTACGGATCAAAACAGGAAATTAAAACAGATATAATCAGAGAGAAGATAAAACGGCAATATTATAACCGGGAGTTTATGACAACGACAATAAAACACAGGCGTTACACAATATTAGTCACATCAGGGACGGGGGGCTGCGCTTCAATGTGATACTACCCCCTAACTACTATAATACTGCTCCCTATGTACAAGAATATAACTACTATAATCCTGCCCCCTATGTACAAGAATATAACTACTATAATCCTGCCCCCTATGTACAAGAATATAACTACTATAATCCTGCCCCCTATGTACAGGAATATAACTACTATAATACTGCCCCCTATGTACAGGGATATAACTACTATAATACTGCCCCCTATGTACAGGGATATAACTACTATAATACTGCCCACTATATACAAGAATATAACTACTATAATACTGCCCCTATGTACAAGAATATAACTACTATAATACTGCCCCCTATGTACAAGAATATAACTACTATAATACTGCCCCCTATGTACAAGAATATAACTACTATAATACTGCCCCCTACGTACAAGAATATAACAACTATAATACTGCCCCCTATGTACAGGAATATAACTACTATAATACTGCCCCCTAACTACTATAATACTGCCCCCTATGTACAAGAATATAACTACTATAATACTGCCCCCTATGTACAAGAATATAACTACTATAATACTGCCCCCTATGTACAAGAATATAACTACTATAATACTGCCACCTATGTACAAGAATATAACAACTATAATACTGCCCCCTATGTACAGGAATATAACTACTATAATACTGCCCCCTAACTACTATAATCCTGCCCCCTATGTACAAGAATATAACTACTATAATCCTGCCCCCTATGTACAAGAATATAACTACTATAATCCTGCCCCCTATGTACAAGAATATAACTACTATAATCCTGCCCCCTATGTACAAGAATATAACTACTATAATCCTGCCCCCTATGTACAAGAATATAACTACTATAATCCTGCCCCCTATGTACAGGAATATAACTACTATAATCCTGCCCCCTATGTACAAGAATATATCTACTATAATCCTGCCCCCTATGTACAGGAATATAACTACTATAATCCTGCCCCCTATGTACAAGAATATAACTACTATAATACTGCCCCCTATGTACAGGAATATAACTACTATAATACTGCCCCCTATGTACAGGAATATAACTACTATAATACTACCCCTATGTACAAGAATATAACTACTATAATACTGCCCCCTGTGTACAAGAATATAACTACTATAATACTGCCCCCCATGTACAAGAATATAACTACTATAATACTGCCCCCTATGTACAAGAATATAACTACTATAATACTGCCCCCTATGTACTAGAATATTACTACTATAATACTGCCCCCTAACTACTATAATACTGCCCCCTATGTACAGGAATATAACTACTATAATACTACCCCTATGTACAAGAATATAACTACTATAATACTGCCCCCTGTGTACAAGAATATAACTACTATAATACTGCCCCCCATGTACAAGAATATAACTACTATAATACTGCCCCCTATGTACAAGAATATAACTACTATAATACTGCCCCCTATGTACTAGAATATTACTACTATAATACTGCCCCCTAACTACTATAATACTGCCCCCTATGTACAAGAATATAACTACTATAATACTGCCCCCTATATACAGGAATATAACTACTATAATACTGCCCCCTAGGTACAAGAATATAACTACTATAATACTGCCCCCTAGGTACAAGAATATAACTACTATAATACTGCCCCCTATGTACAAGAATATAACTACTATAATACTGCCCCCTATGTACAAGAATATAACTACTATAATACTGCCCCCTATGTACAAGAATATAACTACTATAATACTGCCCCCTATGTACTAGAATATTACTACTATAATACTGCCCCCTAACTACTATAATACTGCCCCCTATGTACAAGAATATAACTACTATAATACTGCCCCCTATGTACAAGAATATAACTACTATAATACTGCCCCCTATGTACAAGAATATAACTACTATAATACTGCCCCCTATGTACAAGAATATAACTACTATAATACTGCCCCCTATGTACAAGAATATAACTACTATAATACTGCCCCCTATGTACAAGAATATAACTACTATAATACTGCCCCCTATGTACAAGAATATAACTACTATAATACTGCCCCCTATGTACAGGAATATAACTACTATAATACTGCCCCCTATGTACAAGAATATAACTACTATAATACTACAACCTATGTACAAGAATATAACTACTATAATACTGCCCCCTATGTACAGGAATATAACTACTATAATACTGCCCACATGTACAAGAATATAACTACTATAATACTGCCCCCTGTGTACAAGAATATAACTACTATAATACTGCCCCCTAACTACTATAATACTGCCCCCTATGTACAAGAATATAACTACTATAATACTGCCCCCTATGTACAAGAATATAACTACTATAATACTGCCCCCTATGTACTAGAATATTACTACTATAATACTGCCCCCCAACTACTATAATACTGCCCCCTATGTACAAGAATATAACTACTATAATACTGCCCCCTATGTACAGGAATATAACTACTATAATACTGCCCCCTATGTACAAGAATATAACTACTATAATACTGCTCCCTATGTACAGGAATATAACTACTATAATACTACAACCTATGTACAAGAATATAACTACTATAATACTGCCCCCTATGTACAGGAATATAACTACTATAATACTGTCCCCCATGTACAAGAATATAACTACTATAATACTGCTCCCTATGTACAGGAATATAACTACTATAATACTGTCCCCCTATGTACAGGAATATAACTACTATAATACTGCCCCCTATGTACAAGAATATAACTACTATAACACTGCCCCCTATGTACAAGAATATAACTACTATAATACTGCCCCTATGTACAAGAATATAACTACTATAATACTGCTCCCTATGTACAGGAATATAACTACTATAATACTGCCCCCTATGTACAGGAATATAACTACTATAATACTGCCCCCTATGTACAGGAATATAACTACTATAATACTGCCCCTATGTACAAGAATATAACTACTATAATACTGCCACTTCTTACAAAAGTGAAAAACAAGAATTGAGTCTCAATTCTTGAGAATAAATATCAGTGTTTCTTATACCGATATTTAGTGCACTCTGCTCCTCCTCCGAGTTCTGCCTAATAACTTCAGAACGTTGTGTTATTGTTACGGATCAAAACAGGAAATTAAAACAGATATAATCAGAGAGAAGATAAAACGGCAATATTATAACCGGGAGTTTATGACAACGACAATAAAACGCAGACGTTACACAATATTAGTCACATCAGGGACGGGGGGGGGGGGTTTCGGGGGATGCGCTTCAATGTGATAAAAAATCCACTTGGGGGAGCAAATCTGGGAGAGTCTCTCGTTGAAAAGGACCTGGGTGACTAGTAATCATGGATTAAACAACAGCACAATGTCAATCAGCTGCCTCTAAAGCCAACAAGATCTTGTCATGTATCAGTAGTGGTCTGGACTCTCGGGATAGGGATGTAATTACCACTGTACAAGAATTAGAATTATCTTTGGAAGTAAAGATTACTCGGAAACAGAGGCAATTCTGTATAGCGTATATCGTGCCCGACACGATGCAGTCTGGTTATTAGACTCCCTTTAAATAGTCCTTAGAGTGGAATCTGGAGTCTGAAACTCTTTAAGGAGGACACTTGGCCCCTGGGGTGACCTCTAAATAACACAGATTTAAAAGGCCTGACCAGAAATCATGCGAGCGCCAAGAACAGCATAGCCCCCCACCAGTGCGGGCAGTAATATGGAGAATTCCTCGCATACACGTCGCCAGGAATAGACCTGGTCATTTGAGGTTAATGGAAAAAGTCACATTGAGGTGCGAAGCGCGTCTCAATACCAGAGAGATCTGACAGGGGGGTCATAATTGCACTTAAAATGACAAGAGTTCTGTGCAAAAAATCCTCAGTCCTAACGATGTACGTACAGGAAATATAACAAGACTGGAACGTCCGAACTCACGCGCATCATGCTTAACCCTATGGAGGATGTATAGGAGGGGAATAAACTCCGTGCAGGTTCCTATTTCAACAGCTGACTGGTACAGAGCCGGATTGACAACTTTAAATCAACGCGTTTTGGATTTGCGATCGTATATTGTTTTAGTATTTTAAAAGGGGAGGGTCTGCGGCTACCGGATAACTTACAAGTAAAACAAGCGTCAGCTTTCCAGACATTTCCCGTTTCCCAGCAATATGTAATTTTAGAGAAACTGCTCGTTTTATTTATATGCAAATTATCTGCTCATCACACAAGGGCGAGGCCACAACTCTAAAATTTAAACCAGAAATTTTCCCTTAAAAGATAAAAATCACTGGAAAAACTAGATAGATATTGCAGAGATGTCACTCCCTGGTCAGTTTCATCAACTGTAACAAAATCCCAGCTGTAATAATAATAAAAACGATTTGTATGGATTTTTAGCATCTGTCGACAAAGATGCGGTCGTTCACTGACAACAAGCAGAGGTATGGGAATCAGATTTCCTGGGATCCCCATTGCAGATGGATGTGACTTTGTAGAAGATCACTTGTTGGATTAAGCAGCAGATCCTCGTCCGTCTCCAACAAGCGTCATTTCCCCCCGATAAGAACGCAGAGCAGAGCTTAAAAGATTGAGCGGCCAATTATAGAAAGACTCGTCGCCTGCTAATCCCCCCGAAACGAGAAGAGACGCTCCTCAGAAGTATTCTAATTATTATTCAATTTCTTATGTTTCACTGAGGAATAAGGGAGGACGGGGCGCAGGGAGGACGGGGCGCAGGGAGGACTACTGCCAATGACTGACAGCGAGGCCGAGAGGATAAGATTCTATGGAGAGGGCAGGGGCCATGGGATTCTCACCTCCAATATGATAGATGTAGCAGTGCTGAGTGTGTACAGTGTTATACTTGTGTCCTAGGGCATCGGTCACACCAGGAAAATTCTGAACTGCCGCTTTGCCTTTCTAACGCAGATGTTTACTTGTATTCCCTAGATTTGAACACATCCTTTGTGCTGGGGTAAATACAAATGCGTTTTCTAGACGCACCCAGAGCGTTTGGGGGGGGGGATACTTTTAAGCCAAAAGGGGAGCAGCAAGTCCATTTCATTGTTAGATTATCTAGAAATTTCTGAAAAATGCATAATCAAAAAATGTAAAGATGGCTGCCACCTACCTTCAAGGCCCATCCGTTATCTGCTGCGCTCACCAAGTTCACTCTATCCTAGGGGAAAAAAGAGAGAGATGGCGCCATTAGTGGATGAAACTACTGAAACTCATGTAGTAGCATCATGTAAACAATACAAGACCCCGTGTGCTCGTTACCGATTCAATGTTTACAGGCGTAGCCCCGCCCACGTAATCTGATTGCATTGTGTTTAGAAATGTAAACGCAACATGTGAATGCTGCCTGAAAGGGATTGTAGTGGCCTAGAAAAACAGCACCACGTCGTCCCCATTACTTGTTTTTCAGTATTACCTCACAGAACTGTAACACCACGGAAGTAAATGGTGAAAATCTAAAATACCAGCAAAAGCAAGGTGCCACTGTTTAAGGGAGAGAAGCCATATGTTTAAAATCATGGACAATCCCTTTAAAATAGGCCCCTTTCTATGTAAACAAAGCAGGAACTAGGTGAGCCCATGGCATCCAATCAGATGACAGCTCACATTTTTAAAAAGCTCAATAGAAAATATAAGCTGCAGCCTGATTGGTTGCTAGGGGGAAGTGAGAAATTAGAATCATTTCTGATAAATCTCCCCCCAGAAATGACATTTTCACACAGAAACAAGTAAACCGCATTCATTTCTGAAGAATCTGGACAATGATCAGCATGGCTGCCATGAACGCTCCCTTGTGGGTTGTCCTGTCAGCCATGTTGTCCCATTAATGCAATTATGACAAAAACTAAACAAATCTGACATTAGAAAAGCTGAGTGATGTGCCTCAAAGCGAGCGGCATATTGGTGATCACTCAGCTTTCCTGGATACAGATTTTAAGCTGAAAAAATTCAAAAAGGCCTCAAATTTATGATAGGTTTTTTTTTTTTTTTTTTTTTACGGACGTGTCCCACTCCCTTAAATGTTGGCCATGTCAGAGCGATCTGCACCCGGCAGCGGTGACGCGTCCATTTCATAGAATCCGAAATTGCCTCATTGTTCTTCATTTTGAGACCAGATGACGGTAATGACACCGGGAGGGAAGCGGCGGCGGCAAACAAACACATTCCGGCTCTGCCTGATTTATGACGGTCGCCCTATAAATATGGCTGATGGATTGCGTTCTCGTAACGCAAAATTCATTTCCAGACTGGATGACAATAAATTGGGAACAAGTACTCACCGCAACACGAAAATACAAAACGCAGATGAAGCAGAAGACATCAGAGATTGCAATCTGCGGCCGGTCATTATGTGTCGTGCAGCAGAGCTGGATGCGCCAATTAACCCTTTGGGGCTATAAGTTTGTGAACCTGTTTACCAGCAGTCCCATGTAAAAAGTCGAAGGCAACACTGGACAATTGGAATGACAAGGACTGGGATCCGCAACATCTGTATAGCCGAATATAACACGGCTTGTAACATTAATTCCGGGCATAGGCGAATCACCTCCTCTCAGCTGTTGGTGCGTTTTGGTCGCGTTTTTGAAACGCATTACGTGTGAAAAACAGAAAAAGGGATGCAACTATATGGCAAAAAATGGCAATGTTTATTGAAAAATGACAAAATATGTACATGCAAAGAGACACAAACCAATAAAAACAATTAAAAAGTGTGCTACACAGAGCACAAACAACCCCCCTTTTTTAAGGGTATGGGATAAAAATCCCAACCCAATCCCAACATATTTTGTCATTTTTCAATAAAGATTGCCATTTTTTGCCATATAGTTGCATCCCTTTTTCTCTGTTTTTCATTCATTTGCATTTTTGATGCACTTTGGCTTATGGTTATTACTATTGCTGTGCCGTACCCTCGCCCTTGTTGAGACTACAATTCCTAAGGCTGGCGCCACACGTGGCGCTTTTGTCTGCGTTTGCGAAAGCAAACGCAGACAAAGTCGCGCCCACCGGGGAGGGCCTCGGCCCGATCGCATCGGCGTTTCTATGGAAACGCCTGCGATCGGGAACGAGCCGCCGGTGTTTCGTGTTAGTTTAACGCGAAACACCGGCGTCTCGTTCCCGATCGCAGGCGTTTCCATAGAAACGCCGATGCGATCGGGCCGAGGCCCGCCCCGGTGGGCGCGACTTTGTCTGCGTTTGCGTTCGCAAACGCAGACAAAAGCGCCACGTGTGGCACCAGCCTAAGACTATAACATAAACTGGAGCTCCAGATCCCCAAGAGCAAAGTCAAAAAAAGGGTCAACATTTTACTGTCAATTTTAGATCATCGGGTATTTCAAAAGAGACCCTTTACTAGCAGGCGGCCCAAATTAAACATTGTTATCCCATCAAGGAATTTAAGTATGAAACCACAAACCTAGACCACCCTAGAGTTACTGCTCCAAAGCCGGAGCCACTGCGCAGATGGCAGGCTTCGTGGACAAGGGCTGTGCGCCAAAGTTATCTGATAGGCGGATCACAGAGGCTTCTGGGGCGTGGAGTAGCCGCATCGTGTAGCCTCAGCTCCGGCTCCTCCACGCCCCAGTATCCTAATTTACATATTAGCGAAATAAAAAGTTATCAAAAGATTGCGGGACGTGAGGATTAGCCCTTTAAAAGGGTTATCCTCACGTCCTACAGATGCACCTAGCACCCAATCTACCTTAGGCTGGCGCCACACGTAGCGCTTTGTCTGCGCTTGCAAACGCAAACAAAGTCGCGCCCGGCCGCCCCGGTGGGCGTGACTTTGTTTGCGTTTGCCAGACTACTTCTGAAACTAAGGGTGGTGTCACATGTTAGCGTTTTGATTCCATTTTTAAGCATGCGTCTTCAGTCTGTTAAAAAACGTGTGCGTTTTTTTAAAACGCCTCAGTTTCTCACCATTTTTAAATGAAGATTATTGGGAAAACCAGACAAAAATCGGATGAGTTTTCAAAAAAACTAATGCTTTTTTTAACAGACTGAAAATACATGCTTACAAAAAACGGAATCAAAACGCCACATGTGACACCACCTTATTGGAATAATTGATCATTGATTTTTGCACCAGGGAGCACAGAGGTAGAAGTCCTCCCATGTATCTGGATTCTGATACTACAGTAGCGACCTGTGACTGTTCTCATCTGTATAGAACCTAATGACGACGCTCCGACTCTCATACAAAACCGCTCGCACTCAATCCACCGCAAGTTTATTAATAGAGGCGGCTGCGTGCGAGAAACGAGGGACATGGAACGAATGTCGACAAGAAAACACTTCTCTGAGCAAACACGATTATTAGCCCTCACGCTACGCCATTCCCAGAGCCGCCCCCCGCGCGCCTGCCCTCATGACTGCTGTACAAGTGTCTTCCACAGAAAAGTCAGATGTCAACCGAGCAAGAGAATTAAAATAGGACAAGAGAAGGAAGTCATGTGTAGCCTCTCAGGCGTGACCCCACCTCCCCCTCTAATCAGAGCCTGGCATGTTACAATCTGTGTATACACAGCAGACACATTGTATCCGGCAGGGGAGAGGGGGGACACAGAAACATAGGTGCTGATGTAGCAGAGCTGCGGCTGTGATTGGAGATTTGTTCACTTCATTAAAGATAGAATGTATCAAAATAAAAAAACAAAGGATTTACAGAAATGTACAGATGAACATTCCGGAGAACAGAGCCAAAAATTTCTCTTCAGCTCATTAGGAACGCTGTCACCCAAACAATCAGAAACATTGTAGCAGCTTATATATAAGATAAGATAATCCTTATTAGTCCCACAGTGCGGAAATTCACAACGTTACAGCAGAAGAGAGAGGACAGTACAAACAAACAATGATATAAACTTTTTTCTTATTTTTGTTCATTTATCCGTAATATTATTGTTCTAAAATGACAAAAAGAAAACAAGCAATGATTGGCAGTTTGGTATTCAGGCTGTGGATGGGACCTGCAGGGACTGGTTGGGGGGGGGGGGGTGCAGGTTACTTCTGTTTGGGTCTTGTTTGTTGAACAGCCTGATCGCAGCGGGGAGGAATGACTTACGATAATGCTCCCTCTCACACTTGGGGCGAAGCAGTCGGTCACTGAAGGTGCTCCCCAATGCCACCCCAGTCTCATGCATGGGATGGGAGATATTCTCCAGAATAGATGTCACCTTACCCAGTGTCCTCCTCTCAGCTACCAGCTGCACTGTGTCAGGAGGACCCCCCAGGACAGAGCCGCTTTCCTAATCAGTTTATCCAGTTTGCTCCTCTCCTTACCTGAGATGCCGCTTCCCCTACAGACTATGCCAAAGACGATGGCCGATGCCACTACGGAGGTGGAGAAGGTTTTAAGAAGTTCCCCCTGCACTCCGAATGCCCTCAGCCTCCCCAGCAAGTATAGCCTGATGACAAGGTCAACTCTGCTACTCTGAGGGTGATGTCACAAGTGGCGTTTTGAATGCGTTCTTTTTTTTGCCCGTTTTTAAGCAGTCCGTCAAAAAACGCATGAGTTTGATGGACTGCTTGAAAACAGGCCAAAAATGTGTTTAAAACGCCACGTGGGACATCACCCTTTGGTATTGTCCCTGGAAATATGTGCAATCAGCACTTTGTGTAATGTTATTAGTAGAAGCAGGACTGTGAAAAACAGACTTGTATTCTAGGATTTCTACAAGTAGATCTTCTTACATTTTTAATCCTTGGCCTTCTTCCTTCCAAAAATCAACTTTTAACTTTATGCCAATGAGAAGGAGGGGGCTATGCTCCTGCACAGTGTAACAGCCTGTGAATCTGCAGCACAAAAGAGCTCTGATAACACACCCATAGCCTTTGTGGCTCATTATCATAATATAAAAAGTTGATTTTAGAAGATTAAAAATTAAGAAGATTACCAGTCATGGTGCCTGGATCTATGAGGAATGTCCCTGGTTTATCGTGATGGATTTACTTGAACTCTGCTAGCCCCAATATATCCCCAACAAGCTGAGCTCTGCTACGCGTATAAAATATACACGGATAGTCAGGACTGATCCATTTCTGTTAACCTGAGCCAAATTTCACAATCTCAGATCCGCTATACACTCCATTGGTATATTAGAAAAGGTTAATTATAGGTAGTGTATACAATGTAGCAATCAAAGATTCCAGCAGCGAAGGCTTGTAACATAGTGCAGCACAGAGGAGGAAGTGTGCACTCAGGTTCATGTCTGGGGTCAGGTGGAAGTGCACGCTACATCACAATGCAGATTTTCCCACCATTAACCACCAGTGTAGAATTAGCTGAATAGATACTTTTCTTTGGCACGGATGTAGTAGATGCATGTAACAAGCTTTATGTCAAAGGATTCCAGGAATAGGTAGCTACAAAGGGGTCTGGGAGTTGTAGTCCGTGCACAACCCAGAGGATTCCTAGCGTACTTATCACTTCCAGGAGAAGCTATAATGTGCACACATAGGAGGGAGCGGACACCAGCACCGAGGGGTTACTCAAGAAGTAAAAACGGTGTGAGAATAACAAGGCGCTGACTCAGGAGATGCGACAAGTTCAGGCGCAGCGAAAGCTCAACGCCTCGTGCACTGCGCAGCAGGGAATATCCGGGAGCAACAAAGTATCATGAGAAAATATAGATCGGAATACAAGATCCATCGGCCACAGTAACCTGTACATATAGTCAGGATATCAGAGCAGAAATAATACCGTCTCACAGTGCACAAAATATATCAACATACTAACACGACGACAAACTGGACAGGCATATAGTTCCACGGTTATTGGTTACATTGGAGGGTCGGTATTTATGCAAATAGTGCCCCTTGATGACAATAATTATAAAAATAATAATTCACCCACCATTCACTAGAGCAGTGGTGGCGAACCTATGGCACTGGTGGCACTCATAGCCCTCTCTATGGGCACCCGCACAATCACCCCAGGGTAGAGTCTGCTAGACAGGACTCAAGGCCTCTTGCAGTCCCAAGCAGCCCAAAACCCTGGAAGTAAACTACAATGATAATCCAAAACTTCTTCTCCTTCCTTCTACTGTATTGGTGTCCTCGGGTGCCTTTACAATTTAAACCTGTGACAGAGCAGGGAATAATAAGTTACTGCTTCAATTGTCCCATTGGCACTTTGCGAAAAATACGTGGGTTTTGGTTGTAGTTTGGGCACTCGGTGTCAAAAAGGTTTGCCATCACTGCACTAGAGGGTGCGGTCACAGTGCGTTTTTGGTTGGTTCTTGATGCTTTTTTAAAATGCACTAAAAACGCATGTGTTTTTACCATACATTTGGCTGGTTTAAATCAGTTTTTGTGAAAATTTAAGCAGCTGTGAAAGTTTTAATACAGGATTCAAACAATTCAAAAACGCAGGCATTTCTGTGCGTTAAGAAAGCACCGAACTGGGCGACCTAAGCCAAAGGCCGTTGGTACATGGCGTTTTAAACCAGTTTTTAATCATGCGTTCTCGGATCATAAAAAACATATGCGTTTAAAAAAAAAAAAAAAAAAACGCATGCAATTTTTATGAAAATGCATCCGTTTTTTTCCTTTTTTAATTAAGATTATTGGGAATACTGGACAAAAAAAATGCATGGGTTTAACGGATGCGTTTTTTTACGGTCTGAAAACGCACAACTAAAAACGGGTTCAAAACACCATGTGTGCGACCACCCTTAGGGTGATGCCACACATGGCGTTTTTGGTCAGTTTTTACCCAATTATCTTAATAGATAAACAGGTTGTAAGCAGCCAAAGGCATGGTAAATGGGCGAAAACGGATGTTTAAAAACGGACCAAAAACGCCCCATAGGGGTTCCTATGGTTTGATCAATATAAGGTCTTGGGAATTTCCAATCAATCCCCAAGCAAGCGACATTAAAGGGGTCCTCTGAGGTTCCAGGGGTTTGTATTCCAACCCCATCAATCATAACGGAGCAGGCCATTCCATAGAACCACAGGTACAGGTATGAATGATATAGTCCCGGAGTTCCCCTTTAAGGACTCCCCTGCTGTGTTATCGTACAGGCTAATCTCTCCGATCTGTAAAATACGGAGCGGGTCCCCCCCTGCCAGACAACCCCCCCCCCTTCCCCATGACACTTTACTCTCACATTTTGGAGAGCGTCCCCCCTGGGGGCGAGGAATGAGAAGCACTAATCTCGTTTTGCAGATTTTGAGAGTCTACACGACGTGATCTCTCGTCTTGTGCGTCGTGGATTCTGCCAGTAAAAAGTTTATCTCCCGCTCCGGTGACAGATGGTCGTCATAAAACGTGCCGCAGGACAGATTCACACAGAATATGGCCAAGAGTTATGAAACGCGACACAAAGCCGGGGGAGGAACGCACGGAAAAACCGCAGTCCTGTCCGGGATCGCTAGAGAGGATTCCGATAATCCGGGAAATTCTCAATGATGGGATTGATAGCCATTCAAATGGCTGATGACAGAGAGCAATAACCTGCAATCAACTGGAGAGCGATAGTCATGGTCATCATTTTCCAAAACTGAACTGGCTGATAACAGGTAGCAATAGCTTGAACTCAAATAAACTGTAATCATCCCCTCAGACAATTTTGTGTTCCCTCCCATGACGTGACGTGACTAGAGATATAAAAATTATCTTCCTGCCCTGAAATGGCTGATAACACAGAACAATGACATAATACAACCTCTTAATCTCATAGAACCATCCCCTTAATGGCCCATAACAGATAGAAAGATCCTGGTATTATATCCTGGTGTCAAAACACAATTGCCTGAAATGGCTGATAACAGCGGGCAATAGCTTGCAGTCCGCTATACAGCTGGCAAGAAGGAGGGCGCGTTACCAACCAGAGCTACAGTCACCACCTCCCCAACCATGACATATCCGAGCAATCCAACACCATTCATTATACCCCTCCACTCTTCAGCCCGATATGGCTGATAACAGGGAACAAAGCCGGGAAACACACTGGTTGATAACTAAGAGCAACAGCCTGTGTGCAGATCAGAGTACAGTAGAGTTACTGTGGTTGTTAACAGTGAATGGAATGCAATCAGCTGGTCATACAGTAGTCAGACATGGCTGATAACAGGGAGCAATAGCCTGTAATCATAGGCAAATGCACTAAATACAGCCTTTTACCCGCCCCCTCCCCCCAGCTTGAAATGGCTGATAACAGCTCACAATAGCTTGCAGAGTAGCACATTATAATCATCAAGAGAGTACCCCCCCCCCCTATATTGAAATGACTGCGCAACTACGACATAATACAGCGCCCCCCCTGTTAGCTAAAGTGGCTGATAACAGGGAGCAATATGCTGTATATAAAAGGAGATATTCCCCAATACTGGAGATCGAGTCACAGTACAGGCAATACATGTATGATAACTGATATTCGGTCTGAGACCCCCGGAAATTATAGCAATGGGGGTCCAATCTCCTCTTCAAACGCAGATGAGTTTTATTCTTGGGATGACCTATAGGGGGCAGTGTAGAGCAACAGCTGAGACACAATGTAACTTCTTGTATTAAACGTGTAAGAAATCAGCAGTTTGGTGGATGAAGGGGGAAGGGGGTCCGACCACAGAGAAGGGTCACATGGCTGCGATACCGCATGACGCTCAGCTGATATTACTCTATACATGGGTCACAGGAGATAGGGGGCTGCTAAGGGGGATGCCACACGTTGCGTTTTTGGACCGTTTTTTAAGCATGAGTTTTTTAAGGTTTGCTGTGTGTTTGGCTGGTTTTCATCTGTTTCACAGCTGCCGACACTTCTAAAATGAAGATTTAAAGCAGACAAATACATCGTAAACATTCAAAAACACATGCGTTTTACAAACGCACTGAAAACGCACGCTTAAAAACGGTCCAAAAAACGCAACACGTGGCATCACCATGCAATCCAAAGGTTCCAACCTTTATCACCTGCGGAGAGATAATCGCATTTCCAAATGTGATGGAAACGCAATGTCACCTCAATATGGAGTGGGGGGGATTATAGCTTTTCCTTGTGCAGCAGGGCATGTCCTCACACTGCTGTGCACTTAGCTCTGTGCACGGAGCTGCCCCATAGCCAGCTAAGAGCCTCTTGAAGGCTACTACAGCAATCATTCACAGGAGAAGGTAGGGCTGTGAAGCAGTCCACTGCAGAGAGCTAAGAGCACAGCAGTGTGCAGGAATGGCGCTGTAGGAGGGACCTCCGTCACATGATCTTAGGGTATGAAATATTTCCATAATGAAGTATTGCAACACCTCCATCTACCCCCTTATGATGAAAGCTGCTATGATCTCAGGGGCCTCATATAAAGAATGTAGTTTGGTGCTGAGGGACCCCTTTAAATCTACTCCATCCTGCAAGGCATGGGATCATTGAAATAACAATTCCGCACATCCCATGCACATACATAGTAACAACATCCCATGCAGGGAACACATCACCCACTACCCCCATCATCCTCCACATGACATCAGCCGCAAAGTGTTTGGAGCTCAATGGTCAGAGAAATATAAATGTCATCCCCCAAAATTAGACAAATATTTGGTCTGTGATCGGTCCTGGGCTCAAAAGTCACCGACCTCCAGAATGTTATCAGGGTCATCCTGCACAAATATCTCTACAGATAGGGTGACACCGCAGGTCACCCGCTACCATGTCCTCCATTATACACAGGACAATGACACCAGGATACAAGCAGGGCCGGATTAAGGCTGGGGTGGGGTGGGGGGCTTCCAACAATGCTTTTGGATGTATATAGCCCGCCAGCCCCCTGTAGTATACAGCCGCCAGTCTCACTGACACAGCAGGCATCCTAGACCCCATGTGCGATGCGGGCAACTACGGGCCGCTGACTCTGACAGACGCTGACTGTCGGAAACTGGTGGGGGCCCTTTTAAAAGTGAAAGTGGTGGGGGCCCCGGGACATGAGCCCGGGAGCCCCTCCTTTAAACCGGCCCTGGATACAAGTGTTAGCAAGTACCTGTCCTGTCCACATGTCACCCTCCTGTAACCCAAGTGTCATTGCTCTGCTATAGGCTAGATCTGCAATGACTACCCCCTCACTCCGGGCCGGCGCCGGCACTGGGCATAACCCACATTAGGCTGTAAGGAATTTATGGAGGTGAGGAGGCTGTATCTAATGAATCCATAGGGAGTGAGGGAGGCTGTATATAAAATAACCGTGAGTGGGCTCTTTGCCATGATAAACTAGGGAATATTTTAGCAAACAGGAGTTTTAGTTTCTGAGTTCACTGCAAAAGTCCACTGAGGATCCCAGAGGCGCCTACTGACACCTGGAGCCAGCCCGGCCCTCACTCTTGGGGTGTCAAGTCCCAGCAAAAGTTCTGGGAAATTTTAGGTGGTCTCACCTGAACACATTGTCAGAGTACTTCACAGCTGGACACAAGAGATTGCAATTAGAAAAGGGGTAGAAGTCCAACTCCTTTTGGGCTGTGTTCACATGTTGTGGTCATACAAAGTGCCGATGGAGCCTTATAATCCTGCCACACATGTTTAAAAACTACAACAGAAGCAATTAAAATAAAAATCTACCATGAGAATCCATCCTGATAAACCAGGGACATTACTCATAGATCCAGGCACCGGGACTGTGGTATCTTCTTATATTTGTTATCCAGGGCCTCCTTCCTTCCAACATTATGCTAATGAGCCACAAGAGCTCTAGGGGGCATTACCAGAGCCCCTCTGTGTTGTAGCTTCACAGGACATAACACTGTCTCCTCTCCCCCTGTTCCCTCAGCACTTCTGCCCTCGCTCTGCCTGCTGTAATCTCACACAGTGGTAGGGCGAAGTTCTCTGTGTGAATAGTGTAACAGTTTGTGAATCTACACCACATTGGGGCTCTAGTAACACCCCCAGCAGCCCTTCAAGTTCATTTGCATAATTTAGAAAACTGGTAATATTCTTATATTTGTTATCCATGGCCTCCTTTATTTTAAATTCATAGTTACAGGTCCTGTATCTATGAGTAATGTCCCTGGTTTATCATAGGGGAATATAATGGTAGATTTCCTTTAAATGACCACAGTGTATAAACATGGCATTAAAGGGGTTTCTGGTTTAGAAGAATTAACTCAAGTACTTTTTGACTGACAGAATAGACAGGTCGTCATTTGTTCTCTGTGGAGGACCGGACACATCCGAGTATTGCATGTGTAGTCCATTGATTTCATGTAGTACTTCATTTCCCCTCTAGAGGCAGTGTAGGGAAACCTAGAAATCAAAAGTGATTGGACGAGCAGAAGATCCTTCTAATAAAAGGCATTGACAATCCCTTTAAGAAACAGTGGAATAAAAATTTCCTTTATCCCCCTATATACTTTGGAAAGCCGCCTCTAGGTGTGAATGACTGTTGCCCTTTAAGCTTGGAGAAGGTTTTCCGGGCTATTTATATATAGAGGTAACGTCGCCCGAGGCGCAGGAGTCGCACTCAGAAGACACAGACGGCAGAGATAAAGGGGAGGCTTCACATCACATCAAAGGGGGCACATGATGGCTTCAAACGCGTCGCTCCCACTGTGTGCCCCGCACCGGCGCGCTTTGAAGCCGGAGATCCATCCCTCAGATATGTTCTGTGCCGACACAACACGGGATATTGTTATTCCTTACAAAACAGCAAGAACATCACCAACCCCTGCAAGAGGGAAGCGGAATAACACGCAGATGTAGCAGAGCCGAAGGCGGCAATACACTGCGTCCAGTGATCATCTATCCCTCTGCCAATATCCGATGTATCCAAAGTGGAAAAAATATACAAATTAAAAAATAAAATCGTATCAGGAAGCTCTTCACATAAAGAAACTGAATTCTTAGCATAGATGTTCTTCTCTATCCATCCGTCCACAATAGTATCCATCCATCCATCCGTCCACAATAGTATCCATCTATCCATCCATCCACAATAGTATCCATCCATCCGTCCACAATAGTATCCATCTATCCATCCGTCCACAATAGTATCCATCCATCCATCCGTCCACAATAGTATCCATCCATCCGTCCACAATAGTATCCATCTATCCATCCGTCCACAATAGTATCCATCTATCCATCCGTCCACAATAGTATCCATCCATCCGTCCACAATAGTATCCATCCATCCATCCGTCCACAATAGTATCCATCCATCCATCCGTCCACAATAGTATCCATCTATCCATCCATCCACAATAGTATCCATCCATCCGTCCACAATAGTATCCATCTATCCATCCATCCACAATAGTATCCATCCATCCGTCCACAATAGTATCCATCTATCCATCCGTCCACAATAGTATCCATCCATCCGTCCACAATAGTATCCATCCATCCATCCATCCATCCACAATAGTATCCATCCATCCGTCCACAATAGTATCCATCTATCCATCCATCCACAATAGTATCCATCCATCCGTCCACAATAGTATCCATCTATCCATCCATCCACAATAGTATCCATCCATCCGTCCACAATAGTATCCATGACGATTACAGCACAGTGGATACAAATTCTAGCAGACAGACGCAGTTCACCTGTTTTACCACTAGTCGGCTCTAACCCCTGTATTCATGGATAGGTGATGCATAGGACCCCTTTAAAATGCCTTTAAGTGATAACTTTCCCAGACTGGGTGTTCAGATGAGGGATAATCTGCAGGGTCCTTGTTATTCTCGCAGACTGCTGCCCCCCTCCCCCCTACATAATAGGATGGCAGGAAGTGCTGCCCCCAGCCATGTCCTCTCCACTACTGGCATAACCATTGTTTCTGGTTTACTGCCCCTTAAACACCTGGATGGTCCTTTGATCCGATGTGTAAGGTCTTTATTACTGTCTATGATCTTCATTCTCTACACAAGAACCTACCTCATCCATATATCCAGCACATCCCCCCCCCCCAGACCAGGATAATTACACAGCACCTCAGGCCTCCAAGTGCAAATCCCCCCCCCCCCCCCCCGCTACTACCCCAGGACCATTACAACTTTTACTGCTAGAAATCCTTAGAAACTACATGTTACCTGATCAATAGTGTACAGAAAACACATCAACCTTAAAGGAAATCTACCACCAGGATGTAGGATTGTAAACAAAGTACATATCCCTGCCGGTGTGTGTCCCCTCTGGTAGGATAGGTTCTTTTCAGTCCTTAGAACCTTGTTTTATGAAAAAAAGACTAACATTTCCACAAATGAACCTGAGGCTCCTTAGCTTTTAATTGAGCACTTAGCCCACTTAAGCTCATTTGCTTAATTTAAGCTTTTTTAATAAGGGCATCAGGAGCTAAGAGAAGAGTGGATCCTATCAGAAAGGGGAACACACAAGGGGCAGTATTATAGTAGTTATATTCTTGTACATATGGGCAGTATTATAGTAGTTATATTCCTGTACATAGGGGGCAGTATTATAGTAGTTATATTCCTGTACATAGGGGGCAGTATTATAGTAGTTATATTCTTGTACATAGGGGGCAGTATTATAGTAGTTATATTCTTGTACATAGGGGGCAGTATTATAGTAGTTATATTCCTGTACATAGGGGGCAGTATTATAGTAGTTATATTCTTGTACATAGGGGGCAGTATTATAGTAGTTATATTCTTGTACATAGGGGGCAGTATTATAGTAGTTATATTCTTGTACATAGGGGGCAGTATTATAGTAGTTATATTCTTGTACATAGGGGGCAGTATTATAGTAGTTATATTCTTGTACATAGGGGGCAGTATTATAGTAGTTATATCCTTGTACATAGGGGGCAGTATTATAGTAGTTATATTCTTGTACATAGGGGGCAGTAATATAGTAGTTATATTCTTGTACATAGGGGGCAGTATTATAGTAGTTATATTCCTGTATATAGGGAGCAGTAGTATAGTAGTTATATTCTTGTGCATAGGGGGCAGTATTATAGTAGTTATATTCTTGTACATAGGGGGCAGTATTATAGTAGTTATATTCTTGTACATAGGGGGCAGTATTATAGTAGTTATATTCTTGTACATAGGGGGCAGTATTATAGTAGTTATATTCTTGTACATAGGGGGCAGTAATATAGTAGTTATATTCTTGTACATAGGGGGCAGTATTATAGTAGTTATATTCCTGTATATAGGGAGCAGTAGTATAGTAGTTATATTCTTGTGCATAGGGGGCAGTATTATAGTAGTTATATTCTTGTACATAGGGGGCAGTATTATAGTAGTTATATTCCTGTATATAGGGAGCAGTAGTATAGTAGTTATATTCCTGTATATAGGGAGCAGTAGTATAGTAGTTATATTCTTGTGCATAGGGAGCAGTAATATAGTAGTTATATTCTTGTACATAGGGGCAGTATTATAGTAGTTATATTCCTGTACATAGGGGGCAGTATTATAGTAGTTATATTCCTGTATATAGGGAGCAGTAGTATAGTAGTTATATTCTTGTACATAGGGAGCAGTAGTATAGTAGTTATATTCTTGTGCATAGGGGGCAGTATTATAGTAGTTATATTCTTGTACATAGGGGGCAGTATTATAGTAGTTATATACTGTGTACATAAGTCGTTGTGACATTGTTACCTTTAGTATCTAATGTGGGTCTGGTTTGGGTTTCCTTGTAGTTGGGTTTTCAGCCCCCATCTGCTTCTATCCCAGGTGTTCCCCCTGTGGTTGCCATGATGACTGTATGGAGGGGGCTCTATGACACCTGGTAGTTTTATTCTTACTCGTAAGTGTTAATTTTCTGTTTCTTTCCATCAGGCTAAAGAAAACCGCACGCAGTGTAATCTCCTAATGACCATGAACCACAATAACTATGAAGGAAAACAAATACATAACATCATTAAACGGCTTAAAGGTGATGCACATCTTAGCAACCAATCTTTATTATGCTCTTATACAGCGAAAACGGAAAGAGAATTTATTTATTTGCCAGGAGGCATCAATTTTCAGTTTGTTTTCCATTCCCTCCTGGAAACATCAAATTTTTAAAATTTTATATCAAAATATCCATGGGTGGGCTTGTTTTTTGCAGCAGGGAGTTGCATTTTTTTTAACATTTTGGGTGTATTTTATGTACTGAAAAACTTAAACCTATTAAAAAAGGAGGAAATAAAGAATATCAGCAATCGCACATCTTTTGGTTTAATCTTTTATTTTCTAAAGCCACGGTCTTGTTTTTTTTGGGATGAACACAATTTTTTTATTTTTTTTTTCACAATTTTTTTTATTCCACAGTATTTTTACTTCATCAATGTAAAACACTGCAATTCTTCCATAGGGTATATGAATCTTACCATAGAACAGACATCCTATTAGGCCAGGGGTAGGGAACCTATGACTCGGGAGCCAGATGTGGCTCTTTTGATGGCTGCATTTGACTAACAAAAAAAAAAAAATTAATAATTCCTTTATTTATATAGCGCACACAGATTACGCAGCGCTGCACAGAGTTTGCCAAATCGGTCCCTGTCCCCAATGGGGCTCACAATCTAATCAACCTACCTGTATGTTTTTGGAGTGTGGGAGGAAACCGGAGGACCCAGAGGAAAGACACGCAGCGCTGATCACTGGATGGAGGCAGCAATGTTACCACTGCTTCCTTTGTGATGCGTCCTTACCAGATATCAGTATCCACTCCCCATACAGCATGTGGCTACCTAGTTACTGGGGAGGGGAGAGTGCATGTTCCGTGGCTACCTAGCCAATGGGGTAAAGAGGGGTCATGTGCTGCAGCTCTCAACCAGAAAAGGTTCCCAACCCTTTTATTAGACCCTGCCTACATGTATAAGGATGGGAGAACTTTATTAGGTTTCCAAATTGCTTTGACATATTAAGACATTCCTCCCAAAATCAAGCTGCTGAATGGGAAGCTCTGGATGGCAGTACTCTGTTAAATGTTGACCACAACATTTAAGGGGTTAATGGCCAGGAACAGAGTGATCCATCGGTTATGTTGTACCCGAAGAAAGGGAGGACCATCTGGAGTCCCGGAAAATTCATGAGCAATGTAAATTTTGGCTTGGTATGGGTGTATTAGAGGTTGCGCAGTAAATAAGGAAAAAAGGGGAACAAGAGCGGGTGTGGTTGGAAAAATATATATCTGCACAACACGCAAACACGGAGATATAAAAAAAAAAAAAAACTCTATGCAGATGTTGACCTGGAAGGGACTTGAACCCAGGACCCCAGTGCTGCAAGGCTGTAATGCTAACCACTGAGCCACCGTGCTGCCCTTGACTTTACACTAGAAAGAACGTGCAAACTACTTGCACAGGTATTTAAAAAGTGTCAGCGCCACATTTGTGTCACGTCTGCACTAGTCTTCATGCAACACAAATTCCTGCACTGAAGTGGGCGTCCGGTGCTCAGTCGTATCACGCAACAGTTTTATCATGCAAAGTCCAACAGAATTGTGTAGCACGTGCCATGTTAAAGGTGCACTCTGTCAATGCAGTGCATTGAAATCCTCAATCTGGTGCCCTCTGCACACGGCACATAGCGCGCACATAGCACACACACACCACGGCACATAGCACACATACACACACCACGCCACAGAGCGCGCGCGCACACACACACACGCCACAGAGCGCGCACGCACACACGCCACAGAGCGCGCGCACACACGCCACAGAGCGCGCGCGCGCACACACACACACACACACACACACACACACCACGGCACAGAGCACACGCCACAGAGCGCGCGCGCACACACACACACACACACACACGCCACAGAGCGCGCGCGCACACACACACACGCCACAGAGCGCGCGCGCACACACACACACGCCACAGAGCGCGCGCGCACACACACACGCCACAGAGCGCGCACACACACGCCACAGAGCGCGCACACACACGCCACAGAGCGCGCACACACACACACACGCCACAGAGCGCGCACACACACACACACGCCACAGAGCGCGCACACACACACACGCCACAGAGCGCGCACACACACACACGCCACAGAGCGCGCACACACACACGCCACAGAGCGCGCACACACACACGCACGCCACAGAGCGCGCACACACACACGCACGCCACAGAGCGCGCACACACACACACGCCACAGAGCGCGCACACACACACACGCCACAGAGCGCGCACACACACACGCCACAGAGCGCGCACACACACACACGCCACAGAGCGCGCGCGCACACACACACGCCACAGAGCGCGCGCGCACACACACACGCCACAGAGCGCGCGCGCACACACACACACACACACACACACACGCCACAGAGCGCGCGCGCACACACACACACACACACGCCACAGAGCGCGCGCGCACACACACACACACACACGCGCCACAGAGCGCACACGGCACAGGTTTTGATATATCTGCCTACTCATTTTGCAGTTGCTCCCGCACAGATGTGAACGGAGCCTTAGGCTGAATTCAGAATTTCTTACAAAGTCATTGGATGTGGAAGAATTTCTGGGGAACTTTAGAGCTGTCGCAGCGTGCGAGGTCATAAAACGAAAAATGTAAATTTCGTTTTTAGCTTTGTTGTGCATTTTTTTTCTATCATCACAACATGCAACTTCTACTGAGAGCTGCAATGTAGAAACACAAAAAAAAGTTATAAAAGTTGAAGATATGACTATACAGTGGACTGTGGTCGCCCCATTTAAAGGGATTTTTCATGGCCAACATTAGGATAACCCATCAATATCAGGTCGGTGTCTGACACCCAACACAACCACCAATCCGTCTTCTTCCATCAATCACAGCGCTGTACAGTGTATGGTGGCCGTGCTTGGTACTGCAGCTCAGTGCCATTCATTTATAATAAGGCTGCAAACAAACCAAGTGAAATCACAGGTTTAGAAACAGTGCACAGGAGCAATGCCGGAGTATGGGGGCCTGATGGGGACCACCACCAATATAATACTGATGACCTATCCCTTTAACCCTTTATCTCTGTAAGGATTTTCTTCATTAATGCCCTGGCCATTTTTTTTCCGTAAAGGCCTTCTACAAGCTACAACCATTTCGCTTTTCTGCCACTATAGTTGAACGGGGACTTGATTTTTTTAGGATGAAATGTAGTTTTAACTCAACACTTACTCATAGATCCAGGCACCGTAACTGCGGTAATCCTCTTATATTTGTTATCCATGGCCTCCTTCCTTCTAACATCAACTTTTATAATTATGCTAATAAGCTGGAAGGGATTTAGAAGTTTTACCTGAGCCTCTCTGTGCTGTAGCTTCACAGGCTGCTACACTTCCTCCTCTCCCCTCTGCGTGATGTAATCTAACACAGTGAGAGGGGGAATTGTTTCTGCACAGTGTAACAGCCCGTGAAACTTCAGCACGGAGGGGCATTGGTAACACATCCCAGGTCCCTGGGCTCATTAGCTCAATTTTAAAAGTTGATTTTAGAAGGAAAGAGGCCATGGATAACAAATATAAGAAGATTTCCACAGACAAGGTGCCTGGATCTATGAATAAGGCCTCTTTCACATGTGCACATTGGGGGTCATTTACTAAGGGCCCAATTCACGTTTTTGCAACGGGTTAACCAAATATTTCCGTTTTACGCCGATTTTCCCTGTATTGCCCCGAGATTTCGGCGCACGCGATCGGATTGTGGCGCATCGGCAACAGAAATCGGGTGGCTGGGGTAGCGTGGCCGTAAAAAAACCTGACAGATTCGGAAAAACCGCTGCATATTTTATTAAAAAAAAAAAAAAGAAGTGTCGCTGGACACGCGCTTACCTTCACTAGGAATAGGATCGTGAACTCCGGCGGACCTCGGTGGACTTCAGCGCAGCAGCGCCACCTGGTGGACGTCGGAGGAACTGCCTTAGTGAATCGCCGGAATACCCGAATCCACCGCAGAGAACGTGCCGCTGGATCGCGAATGGACCGGGTAAGTAAATCTGCCCCATTATGTCAGAGTGGAATGTGACTAAATGCAGGCAAAAATGTCCGTTTTGCACAGTTTTTGCATTTTTCATGCATAGGTTTGCATTTTTACTGCATTTCCGGTGTGTTTTTCATGTGCGCATTTCAAATCACGATTCTTCAATTGGTGCCCAGATGCCACTTTCTGCCTTTTTCCCCACATCACCTAGCAACCCATCCATTAAAAACGCATTGCATATGCCTCAGAGTAAAATGTTTGATTTGGTGCGTCTCCATAGACTTGTATGGTGCGTTTTTCCACGCACGCGACATGCAAAAGTAGCGCATGCTGAGATTTTAATATGTGTGCGCGAAAAAAAAATGCTAACAAAACCCATTGAAAAAAAACGGGTCAGATTACAATGCGAGTTCTGCACGTCAAAAAAAAAACGCAAGTGTGAAAGGGGCCCAAGTTTATCGCGATAGATCTTGATGATAATTTCTTAGGTTTCCCCCATATTGTGAACGTGTTTGCACCAGAATTTCATCCGGTTTAGGCTTCTGCTGACATCAGGGTCACGGTCACTCTTGGTTTGTACAATGACCCCGCACATTACACAAGTACAAGTTTCAGTGCAGCCAAAATCTGACTTTTTCCTATGACTTTCCTTCAAAGTAATTTGTAGGAATTTTGTAGAACTTTTGGATCTGTTCGGCACATTACGCTCTAAGACCCCCTAAAGCTTGGCTTCCATAGAAAAATTATCCCTACAATCCAGCTGCACAGAGAAACCGGACATGATTTACGACGTAGTCCAAACTTTGGATTTCACTGGCTAATGGAGACCACCAGACCAACCCCCACGCAAATTCCATTGTGACAGCCCCCCTGAGGTGTTATACTGACAGCCAGACCCCCAGCCCAGGAAGTAGGGGGGCTGCACGCTATATCCTGTGCCAAGGACTCAATGAGGGGGGAGTTAAAAAGTTACACTTCCTGGCAAACTTTTTACAAGTACAGAAATGACCCCCCTACCCCCAATACCCGATCCCATAAGTGCTATTAACCTCTTCACTGCGGAGAAGCAGCAGATGTGCTGCAAGAAGACAATATGCCCAATCTGCAATCCTGAATGCAAATATAAACTGATTATTTTGGGAAGCGTATAAGTTACCGCAGCCCCCCCACCCCATGCACAGATTACATCCTAATGCGAGCAGGACTGCCAGCGAGAGATAAGCTTGTTACTACAAGGGTTTATCTCAGAGGTCACTGCCAGACAATTCTTGTTCCTGTTGCAGAGTATAGAAACCAAACCACAAATCTATAGGGTCACACTGAAACAAGAGTAATAAGCGGCCCCCCAATATATCACTCACTGACATTTACAGGGGTCCCAAACAATACAGACATGTAAACATCCCCAGGACAATGGCAACGCCACAAAACTTGTAGCAAATCATCCTGACACTTTGTATCTTTGACCATACAGTACTTTTACACACAAACTTTTTGGGGTCCAAATCATACTAATACATAGGAGACCCCTGGATAAAGGAAAGTGGGATCCTTAAAGCAACACACACATTGGAGCAGCGCATCAAAGCGATTTTTTAAGGATTCCATTATAACATCACATTACAAGTTTGATCATGGGGATCTAAAACAAACCTGTCACCAGATTTTACCCAACTAAACTACGAGCCCCTCAGGTAGGGCATCAAAGGTCCTTTCTAGAAGTCTCTGATTTATGGAAAATCTCACCCGTTTACCTATAAAGAATCTCCACAAAATTCAGGCAAATATTTTCTCATAGGAAAATCCCATTTTAGTGGATGCAGGGGGTGTGTCACTTCATAAGTCCCTATCTATAGCACCTAGAAACATGTTGCTGGTGTCATAGTAAAGATAAGAATCTCATTAAGCATATGGTATATAAAAGTAGGCAGGAACTGTAAGATTACCTGCAGTTTGCTTTTCCAACTATGTACTTAGTTGCCTGTATCTTCAGTTCTGTAGATCACAAAGCATCTGAAGGAAGAGATGCATACTTATCTTTAATATGACACCAGCAGCATGTTTCTAGGCGCTATAGAACAGAAGATAGGGGCTTCTGAAGTGACTCTCCCCCTAAAGCCTTTAAACTTCACTCATCTCATTTGAAAATGAGTAAGAAGAAGAGTCATTTAAGCTCCACATGATTATACTTTTCCTTACTGGACCCATGTTTTAGTTATTAGTGGACCTCAGCAACATCAATCTTGCATCCCCCCATCTTGTGCCATGTAAGCAAAAGCCAACCCCCCCATAGCCTTCTATATAGGTCCCAAATACTGTAATGGAGTTTCAGGTTATAAGTATTACCCAGGGATTTTTGAGCACAATAATTGCTGATCCTTGGAGGTTACAATGTGATGCAAGTTTGTACTTGGACCCAAAGTTATGATATGTTTATAGCTGAGGGTCCTAGAATACACTTAGAGCGAAGAAAAGTGTATACCTCTGCTCATTCCTCACATACAGCTGCCATACATGTAGGCACACGCATGTACAACGCTTCACGGCTAATCATTCCCATAAGTCTGTAAGCCGATCCTTCTCCTCGGAGCCAACGCTGCCTCATGCCGCCGCAGATACAGCCAAAGAAATCCTCACTGGAATGAGCAATACTCCATATCCCATTACATGTTCCCCAAATATGAACCCCTTCCAATTCCTGACCACATACTGCAAGTAAAGACCTACCCCACCTGGCACCATCCACCCACAAAGACCAGACCTTGTGCCAAACTGCTCTCAGGATGGGGCAGAATAGAAGAACTTTGGCTTATTGATTCTCAGGGAAATATTTGGTAAACAGAACAAAGATGCTGGAAACATTGTAACACTGTACAGTCCATGGTGCAGAACCCGCACATAGCACAGTGGTGGCGAACCTATGGCACGGGTGCCAGAGGTGGCACTCAGAGCCCTTTCTGTGGGCACTCAGACCATCACCCCAGGACAGAGGTCACCAGACAGGAACAAATCCACCAAATCTTCCTGCAGTCCCAGGCAACTTTAGAGATGCTGCTCTCAGCGCTATTTTTAAGTGACACTTCATTGGCTTTTTGGAACTGTAGGAAAAGTGAGAAGGTGTGGAGAGGGCTTTAGTATCTTTTTGAGCTCCCCCTGCTGGACCCTTAATTCTTCCTCTACAGAGAGACCCTGAAGAGAAGCTACAATTAGAGTCTGAATTTGCCCTCTTTCTTTCAACTGTATTGGTGGCCTCGGGGGGCGATACAATTGAAAGATGTGGAAGAACAGGTAGCAATACGTTACTGCTTAAAATGCTATGTTGGCACTTCATGGTAAATAAGTGGATTTTGGTTGTAGCTTGGGCACTCGGTCTCTAAAAGGTTCGCCATCACTGTTATAGCACATATAGCATAACCCTCAGCATGCCAGTCTGATGAGCAGCCACTGGTCCCTTTCTTCCTCCAGAAGTCTTAGATTGAGAAAAGTAACAGACGTAAAGCAAGCACAGCTTGTAGTTGAATTCCTAGAAAGTACATCTGATCTCAAGCAACATCTGCATCCCATGACAGCACCACCAGACCCTTCCCCCTAATCAGCCCGGGCATGAGAACTTCACATCAACTCTTAGAAATCTAGGTTCTTGTTCCACCAACTACTGATGACCTTAGTACATATAGAATGCCCCAGGCGTTACCCATCTACTGTATATGCAGATTGCCCAATTTCTTATCTGTATATGTAGAAGTTACTACCTTCCGTGTCCAAGGGGGGAATCAAGTATTAGCTCACGTGCATCCATCAGTATCCATACTGTCCATTCTATGTACCTAATCTATACAATACTACACCCATTATCCAGACTGCAGGTTTGGCGATGCCCTCCACATCCAGGGTGACTGAACTCCTTCCCCTTTACACAGTTTTCCCTCAGTCCAGACAACATCAATCAACATCTACTATACTACTATAGTATAGCCAAGCGGATATACACCCCCTGATCCATTCAGCGATCTCTGTATACCCAAGCAGTACAGATATCTAGCCTCAATATACATAATACACCATCTTCTACCCTCTATATACAAGCAGCACCTCTATGGAGGAAATTAGACTACCCCATCTCAAATCCTCTGTATACACAATCTTCCATATCCAACTGTAAACAACTACATATCCATTACATGAAGTACCTGGTATATACAAGCAGCACCAATATGATCATCTATCCAGGAATGTCTCTATATCCAGACTGCTCCATCTCATATTCTCTGTTTACAGGCTCTTGTAACCCTCCATATCCAGACTGTAGGAACAGATACTATCCTTATTATACACAAATATAACAACTACTAAACCCCCCCCCCCCATCTTCAAATGGGACAAATAGTATACCCTATCCAGCTTGTCTCATGCCATGGCCAGATGTCTAACCTATGTCTCTTTATACAGACTAGAATAAGTCTTATTATAGCCCCATAACACACACACATACAGTAAAATATATATATATATATATATATATATATATATACACACAAACTCCTACTATCAATATGCATAGGACACACCACTACCCTAAGTATCTACACTGCACAACCCCATCCTGTCTGATCTATACATGGAACCACAACTACTTTATACATCCTACTACCTCCTCCATTCTCCTATCATCCAGATACAACCTTTATATTTTATTATCTTTCCATAAACAAAACATACAAACTACCCCCCTCCATTAGTCTATATCCAACCTATAAACTGCCTGCAGCCTCTATATAAAGATTGCAACCTACACTAACCACTACATCTAAAACACTAAACCACATCCAGGCTTCTGTTCTGTCCACTCTTTAGACCGAAGCTACAAATACCCCCAATAAGCTTCCTACAATAACTACTACCCTCTATATACAAGTTGCACCACCTCCACCAGGCTTCTATCCAACCTCACCGTCTTATCTCCTATCATCTTGATCCAACCTTTAGACTTTCCTACAGTTCTGTAAACAAAACATACAAACAACTACCCTCAATATTACCTCATCTACCCTCCTCTACATCTATAGTCTCCTTTATTAACCTATATCCAATCAATATGCATATTACACTAACTGCTTCTCTGAATATACATACTACAACATAAACTATCCTCTACATCCCAGCTGTACACAATACTATGACCCATCCAGGTTTCTATCCATCAGTCTCATACTATGAGCCCTATAGACTATCCAGTGTCTCTATAGAAAGACTATACTACTATCCTCACTATGCACCCTACACTAACTACTACCCTTCAAGTTGCACTACATCATCCAGGCTTCCATCCAACCTCACCGTCTTATCCCCTATCATCTTGATCCAACCGTTAGACCTATAAACAGAAGATAGAAACTACTACCCCCAATATTAGATTATCCACTTCCCTCTACATCTACAGTTTAAAATTGCTAGACACCATTCAGGCTTCTATGCATTCGGCTGTCCAAAATTCTACCCAATAGACCAGTGATGGCTAACCTATGGCACGGGTGCCAGAGGTGGCACTCGGAGCCCTTTCTGTGGGCACTCAGGCCATCACCAGAGATGACTCCAGGTATCTTCCTGCAGTCCCAGACAGCCCAGGACTTGCTGTGCACAGAGATATTTTAAAGTGACAGCTCTACCTGGGTCTATTTTCTGCTTTATTGGTGTCCTCAGGGGCTGATATCAATGAAAACTGTGACAGAGAAGGAGTATAAATCACAAATTAAATTTCTGTGTTGGCACTTTGCGATAAATAAGCGGGTCTTTGTTGTAGTTTGGGCACTCGGCCTCTAAAAGGTTTGCCATCACTGCAATAGACTGTCTGATGTATCCATATACAGACCGCACATGTATCCTGCATTAACTACTACTCTCAATATCCATAATGCACAGATTACTACACCCCATCCAGGGTACAAGCCCGCTAGTTGGAGGCTGCACACTCTATATCCATCCTCAGACTCTGCTTTAGATCTATAGCTAGTGAGCATGAACCACTATCCCCAGCATGCACACTCCACAACTACTCCTAGCTGGCAGTATATAAGGAGTTCTCCCCTGCAGCCAGCCTGCCCATCCATCCAACAGCCCCCCATAGTCTACAGACAGGGACCCCCTCTGCCTGTGCTGCTCTTCAGACACATCAGTGCACACAAAAGAAGAAGAATCCATGAGAGCCACTTACCTCCTCCCGGCAGATTAGAGAGTCAGTGCTTCAGAGCCGCAATCCCACCTCTGCCCTCCCTCCATGGACTTCTCCCTTCTGCCTTCCTGTGACTCTAATATAGTAACTCAGGAGCCACGTGGATTGGAGAAAGAAGCTAAACATAGGAGGACAAACTCCGCCCCGACTCCACCAGCCAGAGGGGCTTTACAGCAGCAGACAGGCGCAGATATCGCAGCGGTACCGCAGGAGGCGCCCGGAGGTGCGTCTGCAGAGAGAGCTGAGGAGCTACTGATCCCTGTGCATAGTCTGGAGCTGAGGATCATACATGTGGGTGGGGACCCCTGGAGACTGCACATAGTCATGCAGAAAGAGCAGCATGCACAGAGGAAGGAAGAGGATGGGCTGCCCTGCAAAACTGCACAAAAAGAAACCAACCAGACAAAGGAATGCACAAAATGACATCAAGAAGTAGGATGAAAATTGTCATTCCATAAAAAGAACTACACACAAAAAGAAACAAAGCGATGCACAAAGAGAAATAGAATGAAAATTGTATCAATATAAAAAGAAATACACAAAAAGAAACAAAGCGATGCACAAAGAGAAATGGAATGAAAATGGTATCAATATAAAAAGAAATACACAAAAAGAAACAAAGCGATGCACAAAGAGAAATGAAAAAAAAAATTGTAAATATACATGAAGAAATGTGCAGACACAGAAACAAAGGAAATGAAAACAAAATATTTATAAACATACAAAGGAATGAAATATAGAAGAAACCATAGACGAGATTCACAAAGACGATTCATTATAACTCATGAAAACATAAAGGGATAGAATGAAATCTCAAAATCTAGTAAAAAATATGAATATTATTTATCAAACAAAAATAAACAAAAATAAATAAATGGAGTCTATCAGCTTCCAAATCAAATGCAGATGAGACATCATTCCAGATATTACCTGTAACTAAGTAATTATCATTGTAACAAAAAGACACCAGGGTAATTCCTGAAGGTCAGGGGTGCATCAGCCATGAGGGAAGGTGAATCTATCGCCTCAGGCAGCAAGATGGCGGCAGAATGAGGGGCTTAGTCACTGCTACAAAGCACAACTTGACACTTAACAATAACATTTCTTTACACTAGATATCAGCACAGGTGTGAGACACTGCATGGAGAACCCATAACCTGGTGTATTACTACTGGAGGGGGTGAGGGGGCGCCGTTCTATAATGCAGGTCTACCCCTGCTGATGTTGATCCTGAGTTACATCCTTTGTTATACTCCAGAGCTGCACTCACTATTCTGCTGCTGGTGCAGTCACTGTGTACATACATGACATTACTTATCCTGTACTGATCCTGAGTTACATCCTGTGAAATACCCCAGAGCTGCACTCACTATTCTGCTGCTGGTGCAGTCACTGTGTACATACATGACATTACTTATCCTGTACTGATCCTGAGTTACATCCTTTATTATACTCCAGAGCTGCACTCACTATTCTGCTGCTGGTGCAGTCACTGTGTACATACATGACATTACTTATCCTGTACTGATCCTGAGTTACATCCTGTATTATACTCCAGAGCTGCACTCACTATTCTGCTGCTGGAGCAGTCACTGTGTACATACATGACATTACTTATCCTGTACTGATCCTGAGTTAGATCCTGTATTATACCCCAGAGCTGCACTCACTATTCTGCTGCTGGTGCAGTCACTGTGTACATACATGACATTACTTATCCTGTACTGATCCTGAGTTACATCCTGTATTATACCCCAGAGCTGCACTCACTATTCTGCTGCTGGTGCAGTCACTGTGTACATACATGACATTACTTATCCTGTACTGATCCTGAGTTACATCCTGTATTATACTCCAGATCTGCACTCACTATTCTGCTGCTGGTGCAGTCACTGTGTACATACATGACATTACTTATCCTGTACTGATCCTGAGTTACATCCTGTATTATACCCCAGAGCTGCACTCACTATTCTGCTGCTGGTGCAGTCACTGTGTACATACATGACATTACTTATCCTGTACTGATCCTGAGTTACATCCTGTATTATACTCCAGAGCTGCACTCACTATTCTGCTGCTGGAATCACTGGGCCAAATTTATTAAAGCCCCTGCGGTAGTTTTCTGTCGGACTTAGCACATGGATTCAAAAAACTTCATTTGTGTTGCGGCTACACTTTACCTGACGCAACACAAAATTCTGCACTGAAAGGGGCGTTCAGTTGCACAGTTGGATAGACTTGTATTGCACATCCCATGTTAAAGGTGCACCAAAAAAAGTTGGAGCAGTGCGGGGGGACCCAGATTCATGAAGAACACGTGATAAAAATCATGAATCTGGCGCCCCCTGCACACTACACAGGGAACTGCACATAGTCAAGCCCTGCATTGTTTTTATTAAATGTGTGCCATTTATGATACATCAGGTGATTGATGACTTTAAGTTTTCTTTGTTCAATACCAGTTTTCCTACCTTTTTTCCTGTTACCCCAGTGGTGAGGTGTGCACACGGCCTTATTCTTCTGATGTGCAGTGATGATTATACCGCAGCAGATGAAATATCGCTGAGTCGGCACCATGATAAGGAGACTTAGTTTAATTGCAAGAGAATTCTTCATCATGAAGTCGCTCGGCACTGGATAATTAATTAAAGAACATGATGTAACGAGCAATTAATAATCAGACGCTTCTAATGCATCATCCGCAGCATTTACAATATAGTCCCTGTATTTATGGCACAGGTTGGCAGCGCCACCATAAAGATCCCTACACCCCCAGCTCTCCTCTGTCTCTATATGAGAGGATAATAATAGTGGTCCGATATAATAGTCACATACATACAGGGGGACAAACTATTTTATAGGATGTAACTAGGACCTTTATATTAGGGTTTCACTACGCTTCGCTGCTGTCGTGGGCGCAGTGATCCCATATTTCCTTTTGCTACGTGACAGGAAATGGAGCGGCCTAAGAAAATGGGTGAAATGAAGTGGGCACCTGTGTCTGGATGGGGGTCATTGAGTTGGAGCTGCTTGTGTTTGTCCACAGCTCAAACCATCCTCTGTCTGGGTCTTCCGGAGCCTGTTCACCTTGTGTGACCTCATGTGACCCCTGCCCCCCGACATCTCTTCTTAGCAGGAAAAGCAAAATTGTGAAACTTGCAGGATATAAAAACTTCATATGGTTTGTGCTAACTGTTTCCCTTGACTGCCCCTGGTGGCCCTGACCCTTTATTACACCCACACATACAACATTATGGGGCTCATTTACCGAGGGTCGCGCTGCTCACTTTTGTCGGATTGTTCACCTTTTTCGGGGATTACACAGCTAGCACATGTATTTAACAGGTGTCTGCGCTGGGATTGTGGCACACATGACCCGTTTTATGGCGCAGCTGCGCTGCTTCCATGCAACACAAATTGGTTGGACAATCCGACTGATTTGGACTGAGTGGGGGATTTAACTTTCAAATTTGGGCTCATTTACTAAGGGTCCATCGGGCGCATTTTTGCCGGGTTTCCCGACAATTTCCGTTTCGCGCCGAATTGCCCCGGTATTTTGGCGCACGTGATTGGATTTTGGCGTATCGGATTCGGACAACGTGCAGGATTTAACATTTAGAATTGTGTTGCAAGACACGCAGAAGTTGTACTCCGTCGGACCTCGACGCAGAAGTGTCGCACGCACTATGTTAAAGGTGCACCACAAAAAAGATGGTAAACTGTATTGACCTGAGCGGGGAAGCGACACATGCAGGATCTTATGAATCGCGAAACGCCAGACAATGGACTTTCTGTGATCTCCAGAGGAGACGTAAGTAAATGTGCCCCTATTTTTCGTAATGATCAATGGGGGACATGTATCTTTACTTCTGCTAATTTTTTTCTTTCTTTTTTCGAGACTTTTTTTTTACTTTTCACTGCGACTTTTGCTGTTTTTTATCAAGTACACCTTTGCACCTTTTACATTCACAGTTTATTGAAATGCATTGGTTACTTCTACATATTGCCAGGCGTTTGGTTAGAAAGCGTTTTCCCTTTATTGCTGGAAGTGTAAGCAGCTGTGAAAATGATAACGCAGGAGCTTACACTTTCAACAATGAAGAGAAACCCTTTCAAACCAACCAAAATGCAGGATAACATGGAAAACACATGGGATTTTGCAATGCATTTAAAAACGCATCACAAACGCCATGTGTGACCGCGCCCTAATATGTCATCATGGGATGAAAGTGCTCAAAAATGCAGGCCACCACCTCAAATGCAAAATATACAGTAGTGTCCACTAGTGCATATAACCCCCTCACGTGGCTTGTGTCCATGTGGATTTGAGACATTTGCAACAAAAAGTCTCAAAAAGAAGCCAAAATTTGCATCTGCCAGGATAGGAAAAACTGAACATATATCACAAGTCAAAAGACAGGATCATACATAAGGTGCAAAAAAGAGCCGCCAAATGTCTCTATTATACACCAAAGAATAAAAAACTATGATACATGTGCCCTAATGTCTCACACTCCAACCTCTGAGCCTTGACAGCAAAGCTCGACGCCAAGAAGAGGACACAGCAGATCATCACAGATTGGCTTATTGTGAGCTGCGAGTCCTGGAACAATTCTAATCTCTCAAAGTGGTTTATTCAATAAAGAAGGACAATTGTATCACATGGTACAGAGGATCGTCACCGAAATAATGGGACCTGATAACTGTATTACAGCAATTCTATCTGTTATATTCCTGTACATAGGGGGCAGTATTATAGTAGTTATATTCTTGTACATAGGGGGCAGTATTATAGTAGTTATATTCTTATACATAGGGGGCAGTATTATAGTAGTTATATTCCTGTACATAGGGGGCAGTATTATAGTAGTTATATTCTTGTACATAGGGGGCAGTATTATAGTAGTTATATTCTTGTACATAGGGAGCAGTATTATAGTAGTTATATTCCTGTACATAGGGGGCAGTATTATAGTAGTTATATTCTTGTACATAGGGGGCAGTATTATAGTAGTTATATTCTTGTACATAGGGAGCAGTATTATAGTAGTTATATTCTTGTACATAGGGGGCAGTATTATAGTAGTTATATTCTTGTACATATGGGCAGTATTATAGTAGTTATATTCTTGTACATTGGGAGCAGTATTATAGTAGTTATATTCCTGTACATAGGGAGCAGTATTATAGTAGTTATATTCTTGTACATTGAGGGCAGTATTATAGTAGTTATATTCTTGTAAATAGGGGGCAGTATTATAGTAGTTATATTCTTGTACATAGGGGGCAGTATTATAGTAGTTATATTCCTGTACATAGGGGGCAGTATTATAGTAGTTATATTCTTGTACATAGGGGGCAGTATTATAGTAGTTATATTCCTGTACATAGGGGGCAGTATTATAGTAGTTATATTCTTGTACATAGGGGGCAGTATTATAGTAGTTATATTCTTGTACATAGGGAGCAGTATTATAGTAGTTATATTCCTGTACATAGGGGGCAGTATTATAGTAGTTATATTCTTGTACATAGGGAGCAGTATTATAGTAGTTATATTCTTGTACATAGGGGGCAGTATTATAGTAGTTATATTCTTGTACATAGGGGGCAGTATTATAGTAGTTATATTCTTGTACATAGGGGACAGTATTATAGTAGTTATATTCTTGTACATAGGGGGCAGTATTATACTAGTTATATTCTTGTACATAGGGGGCAGTATTATACTAGTTATATTCTTGTACACAGGGGGCAGTATTATAGTAGTTATATTCCCGTACATAGGGAGCAGTATTATAGTAGTTATATTCCTGTACATAGGGGGCAGTATTATAGTAGTTATTTTCCTGTACATAGGGAGCAGTATTATAGTAGTTATATTCTTGTACATAGAGGGCAGTATTATAGTAGTTATATTTCTGTACATAGGGGGCAGTATTATAGTAGTTATATTCTTGTACATAGGGGCGGCATTATGGTAGTTATATTCTTGTACATAGGGGCGGCATTATAGTAGTTATATTCATGTACATAGGGGGCAGTATTATAGTAGTTATATTCTTGTACATAGGGGGCAGTATTATAGTAGTTATATTCTTGTACATAGGGGGCAGTATTATAGTAGTTATATTCTTGTACATAGGGGACAGTATTATAGTAGTTATATTCTTGTACATAGGGGGCAGTATTATAGTAGTTATATTCTTGTACATAGAGGGCAGTATTATAGTAGTTATATTCTTGTACATAGGGGGCAGTATTATAGTAGTTATAGTCTTGTACATAGGGGACAGTATTATAGTAGTTATATTCTTGAACATAGGGGGCAATTTTATAGTAGTTATATTCTTTTACATAGGGGGTAGTATTATAGTAGTTATATTCCTGTACATAGGGGGCAGTATTATAGTAGTTATATTCTTGTACATAGGGGCGGTATTATAGTAGTTATATTCTTGTACATAGGGGCGGCATTATAGTAGTTATATTCATGTACATAGGGGGCAGTATTATAGTAGTTATATTCTTGTACATAGGGGGCAGTATTATAGTAGTTATATTCTTGTACATAGGGGGCAGTATTATAGTAGTTATATTCTTGTACATAGGGGACAGTATTATAGTAGTTACATTCTTGTACATAGGGGGCAGTATTATAGTAGTTATATCCTTATACATAGAGGGCAGTATTATAGTAGTTATATTCTTGTACATAGGGGGCAGTATTATAGTAGTTATATCCTTATACATAGAGGGCAGTATTATAGTAGTTATATTCTTGTACATAGGGGCAGTATTATAGTAGTTATATTCTTGTACATAGGGGGCAGTATTATAGTAGTTATATTCTTGTACATAGAGGGCAGTATTATAGTAGTTATATTCTTGTACATAGGGGGCAGTATTATATTAGTTATATCCTTGTACATAGGGGGCAGTATTATAGTTATATTCTTGTACATAGGGGGCAGTATTATAGTAGTTATATTCTTGTACATAGGGGGCAGTATTATAGTAGTTATATTCTTGTACATAGGGGGCAGTATTATAGTAGTTATATTCTTGTACATAGGGGGCAGTATTATAGTAGTTGTATCCTTGTACATAGGAGGCAGTATTATAGTAGTTATATTCTTGTACATAGGGAGCAGTATTATAGTAGTTATATTCTTGTACATAGGGGGCAGTATTATAGTAGTTATATTCTTGTACATAGGGGGCAGTATTGTAGTAGTTATATTCTTGTACATAGGTGGCAGTATTATAGTAGTTATATTCTTGTACATAGGGGGCAGTATTATATTAGTTATATCCTTGTACATAGGGGGCAGTATTATAGTTATATTCTTGTACATAGGGGGCAGTATTATAGTAGTTATATTCTTGTACATAGGGGGCAGTATTATAGTAGTTATATTCTTGTACATAGGGGGCAGTATTATAGTAGTTATATTCTTGTACATAGGGGGCAGTATTATAGTAGTAATATCCTTGTACATAGGAGGCAGTATTATAGTAGTTATATTCTTGTACATAGGGAGCAGTATTATAATAGTTATATTCTTGTACATAGGGGGCAGTATTATAGTAGTTATATTCTTGTACATAGGGGGCAGTATTGTAGTAGTTATATTCTTGTACATAGGGGGCAGTATTATAGTAGTTATATTCTTGTACATAGGGGGCAGTATTGTAGTAGTTATATTCTTGTACATAGGGGGCAGTATTATAGTAGTTATATTCTTGTACATAGGAGGCAGTATTATAGTAGTTGTTTTGATACTTATTGCTACATTTTGCTTTTATATTATGTAGATATCCCAGGTACTTTCTAACCCTTCATTAATTTTATGACATAGAAGAATCCCATTGAGCACACTCCCAGCATGCTTTGCACTGGTATGTAGAGAGCGTTGCCCTGACCCTGGAAATGTTCCACTAAAACCTTTGCCTCACAGAAAATTTTACTTTTAAACTTTTGCCAAACTTTAATCAAATTATAGGAACTTGTTAAATGCAATTCTTTTCTTTAGAGGCGGGAGGTTGTGAAGTGACCGCAATGCTGCAGGCCCCGGCCCCTCCGGTACATGACTCCAGCTGTACTGCAGAGACTTTATAGAGTTCAGGCTTCCCATACATAACACACAGCACTGGAAATACTTTATTCTTGTGTCTTCAGTTCTTTTAATTGACGGCCACCTTTTACTGCCCATAGTGTATTACATTTTTTATCATCTTTTCATATTTTGGTTCATTATCCATTGACACAATGGGGCAGATTTACTTACCCGGTCCATTCGCGATCCAGCGGCGCGTTCTCTGCGGTGGATTCGGGTCCGGCCGGGATTTATTAAGGTAGTTCCTCCGCCGTCCCCCAGGTGGCGCTGCTGCGCTGAAGAGCATCGGAACGCACTGGGATACACCGAGCCGGGCTGAGTGAAGGTAAGTGCAATTTTCACGACACATTTTTTTTAAAAAAATGTGGCAGTTTTTCCGAATCCGTTGGGTTTTCGTTCGGCCACGCCCCCCGATTTCCGTCGCGTGCATGCCAGCGCCGATGCGCCACAATCCGATCGCGTGCACCAAAATCCCGGGGCAATTCAGGGAAAATCGTCGCAAATCGCAAATATTCGGGTAACACTTCGGGAAAACGCGAATCGGGCCCTTAGTAAATGACCCCCAGTACGTGAGCTGGTGACTGCTGTTAGCGCCACCATGTGGGGACAATGGACGACTTAGGACAAACAGTATAATGTAGGACAATAGTTGAGAACATGAGTACAAGGATATAACGTGAAAAATACTTTTTTGTTTTTGAAATCTTTATTGTTTCAAGAAGAAGATACTGGGGCACATTTACTTACCCGGTCCTGTTGCAATCCAGCGGCGCGTTCTCCGACGAGGATTCGGGTTTGGCGGGATTCACTAAGGTCGTGCGCCCGATATCCACCAGGTGTTGCTGCTGCACCGAGGTCAGCTTGAGTTCACCAGACTATCCTTGGTGCATGTAAGACACTTTTTTTTTTTAAAATAGCGCAATTTTTTCCAATCCGTCAGGTTTTCCAACGGCCAAATCCCCCCCCGCCCCCCCGATTTCCGTTGCATGCAACCCGGTGCGATGTGCCTCAATCCGATCGCGTGCGCCAAAAAAAAAACTCTTGTTGCTACTTACCAGACACAAGTATTTAGGTCTAAACATATCTGCGTTCATGGAGGAGATATTCTAGATTCAGGTGGTTCCCTACTTAAGAACATCCGACTTACAGACGGCCCCCAGTTACAAACGGACCTCTGGATGTTGGTACTTTAGCCTTAGGCTACAATAATCAGCTATAACAGTTATCACAGGTGTCTGTAATGAAGCTTTATTGTTCACCCTGGTTCTGATGACAACCCAAAATTTTTAAAATCCAATTGTCACAGAGACCAAAAAAATTCTGGCTGGGATTACAATTATAAAATATACTGTTCCAACTTACATACAAATTCAACTTAAATACAAACTTACAGAACCTATCTTGTACATAACCCGGGGACTGCCTGTACAAAAAAAATTTAATTGAAATGTATTTTAAAATGTAATTCAGTCTTGAGATCATGGACTTCAGGTCCAGTATTAGGAAGGAACTATTGCAGTATTAAAAACAATCGGTGCGCCTTTTAGCTCCTATTGTGATCCCTTCATCTTCTCCTTATATTGTGGCCTCTCATATGTTCCTTATTTTGTGGTCTCCTCATATCCTCCTCATGTTGTGGCCCGTCATCTCCCCCTCATATTGTGGCTCTCTCTCCTCCCTCTCATATTGTGGCCCCTCATCTCCTCCTCATACTGTGACCCCTTATCCCCCCTCATATTGTGGCGTCTCATCTCCCCCTCATATTATGGCCTCTCATCTCTCCCTCATATTGTGGTCCCCTCTCATCTCCCCCTCATATTGTGGCCCCTCATCTCTGCTTCATATTGTGGCCCACTCACCTCCACATATTGTGGCCCCTCATCTCCTCCACATATTGTGGCCTCTCATCTCCTCCTCACATTGTGGCCCATCATCTCCCCCATATATTGTGGCCTCTCATCTCCTCATATTGTGGCCCCTCATCTTCTATTATATTATCGTGTTTTGGGCCTCCTCCTCTCCCCTCTTCTTGTGGCTTCTTATGTTCACCTCATCCTGTTGCCCCCTCATATTGTTACCCCCCTCAGCTACATTTTATCCTATGGGCCGTTGTATAAGTGTATTTCAAAATTACGTTTTTCGTATTTTTAAAACATTACACACCTCTCCCCATTCCCCAGCAGCTCTACCTCTTCTCTTCTTCGTCTGCTGATGCTATAGGCAGTGACTCCTGCAGGCGTGTCATCACATCACGCCTGCCATCCTCTGCTGCATATTGCAGCAACAGGGGGAACAGTGATAGTGCAGAGAACTGAAGGCTCCCATTAGAATTGAAATACCAGAAGCCAGGGAGCAAAGTCAGTGGGCGGAGGGGGTGGGGCCCACCAGTGCCTTCACTGACACATTAGATATATAAAAGTATGTGTGTCAAATATTTTACAAAAATCTATCCAATGATACCAAACTCGTCTTCCTACACCCTCGACCCGGGGGATGGGACGGGTGGCTAACATTACACCAGCTCCAGATATGTGAGAGGTGGGGCCTCACATTACAACAGCCCCCAATATATAAGAGGCGGGGACTCACATTACACCAGCCCCTGATGTGTGAGAGGCGGGAACTCACATTAAACCAGCCCCCGATGTGTGAGAGGTGGGGACTCACATTACACCAGCCCCCGATGTGTGAGAGGCGGAGACTCACATTACACCAGCCCATGATGTGTGAGAGGCGGAGACTCACATTACACCAGCCCATGATGTGTGAGAGGCAGAGACTCACATTGCACCAGCCCCCGATGTGTGAGAGGAGAGGACTCGCATTACACCAGCCCCCGATGTGTGAGAGGGGGGGACTCACATTACAACAGCCCCCAATATATAAGAGGCGGGGACTCACATTACACCAGCCCCTGATGTGTGAGAGGCGGGAACTCACATTAAACCAGCCCCCGATGTGTGAGAGGTGGGGACTCACATTACACCAGCCCCCGATGTGTGAGAGGCGGAGACTCACATTACACCAGCCCATGATGTGTGAGAGGCGGAGACTCACATTACACCAGCCCATGATGTGTGAGAGGCAGAGACTCACATTGCACCAGCCCCCGATGTGTGAGAGGAGAGGACTCGCATTACACCAGCCCCCGATGTGTGAGAGGCGGGGACTCACATTACACCAGCCCCCGATGTGTGAGAGGCGGGGACTCACATTACACCAGCCCCCGATGTGTGAGAGGTGGGGACTCACATTACACCAGCCCCTGATGTGCGAGAAGTGGGGTCTCACATTACACCAGCCCCCGATATGTGAGAGAGGTGGGAACTCACATTACACCAGCCCCCGATATGTGAGAGGTGGGGACTCACATTACACCAGCCCCCGATGTGTGAGAGGCGGGAACTCACATTACACCAGCCCCCGATGTGTGAGAGGCGGGGACTCACATTACACCAGCCCATGATGTGTGAGAGGTGGGGACTCACATTACACCAGCCCCCGATGTGTGAGAGGCGGAGACTCACATTGCACCAGCCCATGATGTGTGAGAGGTGGGGACTCACATTACTCCAGCCCCCGATGTGTGAGAGGTGGGGACTCAGATTACACCAGACCCTGATGTATGAGAGGTGGGGACTCATATTACACCAGCCCCCGATGTGTGAGAGGTGGGGACTCCCATTACACCAGCCCCCGATGTGTGAGAGGCAGGGACTCACATTACACCAGCCCCCGATGTGTGAGAGGTGGGGACTCAGATTACACCAGACCCTGATGTATGAGAGGTGGGGACTCATATTACACCAGCCCCCGATGTGTGAGAGGTGGGGACTCCCATTACACCACCCCCCGATGTGTGAGAGGCATAGACTCACATTACACCAGCCCCTCATGTGTGAGAGGTGGGGACTCCCATTACACCAGCCCCCGATGTGTGAGAGGCAGGGACTCACATTACACCAGCCCCCGATGTGTGAGAGGTGGGGACTCAGATTACACCAGCCCCCGATGTGTGAGAGGTGGGGACTCACATTACACCAGCCCCCCATGTGTGAGAGGCGGGGACTCACATTACACCAGCCCCCGATGTGTGAGAGGGGGGGACTCACATTACACCAGCCCCCGATGTATAAGAGGTGGGGACTCACATTACACCACCCCCTGATGAGTGAGAGGTGGGGACTCACATTACACCACCCCCCGATGTGTGAGAGGTGGGGACTCACATTACACCAGCCCCCGATGTGTGAGAGGCGAGGACTCACATTACACCAGCCCCTGATGTGTGAGAGGCGGGGACTCACATTACACTATCCCCCAATGTCTGGGAGGAGGAGGCTCACATAACAGCAACTCCAGATGTGTGGGAGGCGGGGGTTCACATTAGACCAGCCCCCGATGTATTAGAGGCGGGGATTTATCTTACACCAGCCCCCGAAGAGAACAGAAAACTACTTCATCCACGTTGGTTACGGGTTACGCTGAATTTAGTTCTGATGTAAAAATTTGGTTCTCACCTCCTCACTCCCAGTGGATAAAAATACAACTTCAGTATCATTGAGTAGATTTTTAAGAAAAATTTGTCACATATGACTTTCATTTTTGATCCGTGTTCCTTGAGTTATCCCCATTTTTTATCAATTTTTACTCATTTTGGAATCATTGTTTTTTAAAAAAATATTTGACAGGTAAATTTTTTGTTATTTAATTCAATGTGTATTTCGCAAGATATTCCAGTCCCGAACTTTTTGATGCGCTATATATAAATATATTTTTATATAATATATATTATACTGGCTGTGGCTCAGGATAGTAAATAAATGCTCTTAGCTATAACAGAATAGAATGGGTTAACAAAAAAATATTTTATATCTCTATATCCACCTCTATCTCTCTCTGTCTGCATCTATCTGTCTCTCATTCTCTGTCTGTCTCTCTATGTTTGTCTTTCCCTTTCTGTCTGTCTGTCTCTCTGTCCCTGTCTGTCTATATCCATATTACTTCACACATAAGCTGTCTCATAATAATACTCATTCTGGTAGATTTATCAGAAGTGTCTGAGAATAGAACTTTTCTTGTTGCTCATAGCTCTGAGCTCAGCTTTCATTTTCCTACAGCTTTTTATAAAAATGAAAGCTGAGCTCTGATTGGTTTCCATGGGCTACTAGAACACTTTTATCTCAGACAATTCTAATAAATCTCCGCCATTGCCTATAGTAACCAACACATACATTCAACTTTATATGTTCGATATATGATAATTATCTATTTACCTATATTCTATCCATCTCATCTCATTATTGTCAGGCTACGGGTGTGGATCCTCTGGACCACTGCAGACGATGACACAAGCCACTACCTGGGACTGGAGTCTAAGTGGTAACCGATTTTCACCAGAGCCCGCCGCAAAGCGGGTTAGACAAGCTGCGGCGTGGTACCACCAGGTCGTTCCACAGGCGTGACTTGTCTGCAGTGACGGCCAAGGTCGAGGTACAGAGACGGCAGACAATCTGGAGGTCAAAGTCCAGGCACAGGGTCAAGGCAGGCGGCAGAGATGCAATGTCAGAGTCCGATCCAGGGTCAGCAGGAGGTCCAGATGGGTAGGGAACACAGCACACATGACAGCAGCACGGAGGAACACTTGTACACGGGAACACAAAGAAGCTCAGGTAACACAGGAACGCAGGAGACACAGGAACACAGGTAAATAGCAGGAGAGCTTTCTCTCAGGCTGTGAGGCACAAAGATCCAGCAAGGCAGCAAGGAAGTTGCTGGATTTTTAAAGGGGTAGTGATCAGCCAGCACACCAATTAGCGGTGTGCTGGCCCTTGCCGCATGCGCTCTAGGAGATGGGGACGCGCGCGGACGGAACTAGGCTGACATTCAGGAACGGGGAGAGGTGAGCTGCGTTGGCTACGCGCCTGCGATCCCCGGGGAGCACAGGTGAGCCCGCTACCCGCGATATGGGTCGCAGGACCACCCGTGACAGTACCCCCCTCCCTTCGGCCTCCCCCTCCTCTTGGGCTGTAGAAATCTCTGTAAGAGGTCATGGACTCATGGTCCATGATGTTGTCTTTAGGCTCCCAAGTTTGGGATGCACATGGTGGAAGGAAGGCACAGCTTGTAGGACACCGGATTTATGTGGGAAAGAACCTCGAAAGGACCCAAGAATCGTGGACCAAGCTTGTATTCAGGAATCTTCATCCGGATGTATCTAGCGGACAACCAGACCTTGTCCCCAGGAGAAAAAACAGTAGAAGGCCTGTGTTTCTTATCTGCTTGGTACGGGCGGAAGCCTGCAGCAATGAAAGGCAAATTTGCTCCCAATTGGTCTTTAGATCTCATACCAACTCATCAACAGCAGGAACATCTGTGGATACAGGAAGAGGAGGACGTGGATGCTGTCCATAAACGATGAAGAAGGGAGTAGAACCAGAAGTTTCAGAGTCCAGAGAATTGTATGAGAACTCCGCCCATGGCAACAAGGCAAACCAGGGACCAACGGGCTTGACGAGGATTAAGTCACTGAGCGGTCTGGAGATACAGGAGATTTTTGTGGTCAGTGTAAATATGGACCGGGTGACGAGCTCCCTCCAGAAGATAGTGCCATTCCTCTGACGCCAGTTTTATGGCCAGAAGTTCCTGATCACCAATGGAATAATTCTTCTCGGCAGGTGTGAAAGTCTTTGGGAAGAAACCACAAGTGAGAGTACGACCTTTGGGCCCCTTTTGGGTAAGAACAGCACCAGCACCAACAGGTGCCACTGAAGTACGGCTGCCAACTTGAAAGGATCCATTTGGAGTCCCTTACCAGAAATGACATATCCCAGAAACGGAAGACTACTCTGGTGGAATTGACATTTCTCGAGTTTGGCGTATAAAGATTAGCCCTTAAGCGCCTGAGAACGTGGGTGGGGTGAGACTGTAAATCTGGAGAGAACACCAAAATGTCGTTCAAGTAGACTATGACACAAGAGTAGAGCAGGTCTCTGAAAAAATTATTAACGAACTCTTGGAATACTGCTGGAGCATTGCAGAGTCCAAAAGGGATTATCAAATACTCAACATGTCCGTCACAGGTATTGAAAGCAGTCTTCCACTCGTCGCCTTCCCAGATACGGATGAGGTTGTATGCCCCTCGCAGATCCAGCTTGGTTAAAACCTTGGCACCCTGTAGGCGGTCAAAGAGTTTGGTAATGAGAGGCAAAAGGTAGTGTTTTTTCACCGTAACTTTATTGAGACCGCGGTAGTCTATGCACGGTCGGAGGGAACCATCCTTTTTGGAGACAAAGAAAAACCTAGATCCAGCAGGGGAAGAAGAATTACGGATGAATCCCTTCTGCAAATTCTCCTTTATGTACCCGGCAGCAAGTCAATGGGACAGTTATAGGAGCAGTGTGGAGGCAGGACCTCTGCTTGCTTCTCAGAGAAAACTTTGGCAAAGTCTCGGTAGCAGACTGCAAGGCCCTTCAGAGGCTTGTCGACCACGGTAGTTAGCATGAGTGGCAAAGGGTGAGGAGCCTCCAAGCAATGGTAGTGGCAGTCTGGACCCCAATGAAGAACCTCCCCCTCCTCCAATTAAGGACTGGTAAGTGGAACCGCAACCACGGAAGACCTAGTAGGAGGGACGAGGCAGAATGTGGCAGAACCAGGAAGGACAAACTCTCCTTATGCAGAGCACCGACTTGCATGGCTATCGGCTCCGTGCGGTATCGTACTGGATCCAAGAGAATTTGTCCACTAACTGAAGAAATAACTAGTGGTTTGTCGGGTAGTACCACTGGGAACCGGGAAAACAATCCATGAAATTCCCAGCGGAGCTGGAGCCAGAGCCAACGCTGAGAAACACGGGAATCAACAGGTGTGGAGAAGCATTGTTTACACCTAGGGACGCTTCTCCCAAGAACCCTAGGTGCTGGCGAATCCTGGACGTTGGGGTCGGATAGGACAAGACGCAAGGAAATGCTCAGGACTACCGCAATAGAGGCAGAGGTTTCCCTGGTGTCTTCTGATACGCTCCTGAGGTGACAATTTAGCTCTATCCACCTCCATAGACTCCTCTGCAGGTGGTGCGACTGGAGGCTCGAACGGTCTTTGAAAGGCAGGAGCTAGGCGAGGAAGGATGGAATGGAGGTTGCTCAAAACGTGACTCTTCAGCACACATCAATCCGGGTGGCAAGGGAGATTGGACCACTCAGAGAAGATGGCAGGTCATGAGAGTCCAGAGCGGCCTTAACCTGAGAGCATAGACCCTACTTAAAAGCTGCAGACGAGGCTGCGTCGTTCCAGGAAAGTTCCGGCGCCAAGGTACGGAACTGGACCGCATACTCTCCCACGGAGGAATTCCCCTGACGCAAATTCAATAAGGCAGACTCAGCGGAGGAGGCCCAAGCCGGTTCTTCAAATACAGACCGGAATTCAGACAAAAAGGTTGCAAGAGAAGCCGTAACTGGGTCGTTCCTGTCCCAAAGAGGAGTAGCCCAGGCCAAGGTTTTCCCAGAGAGAACGCTGATTATAAATGCCACCTTGGATTGCTCCATGATGAATTGGGTCGACATAAGTTCTATGTGCAGGGAGCACTGAGTAATAAAGCTCCTGCACATCTTGGGATCGCCATCATACTTGCTGGGCATAGACAACCGCATTCTAGGTTCAATGGCAGGTAGGCAAGTCGGAGCAGTAGGAGTCGCAAGAGCAGCCTCAGGAACCTTTTGCTGTTGCTGGTTAGCTAATAGTTGTTGCAGCATGGCGGTGACTTGCTCCAGCTGATCACGCTGTTCAGCAATCTGCCGGGATTGGTGGATCACAATGGTGGCAAGATCTGGCTTGCTGGGAGACGGAACCTCGGCGGGATCCATGGCCGGATCTTACTGTCCGGCTAGCAGGTGTGGATCCTTTGGACCACTGCAGACGATGACACAAGCCACTACCTGGGACCTGAGTCTAAGTGGTACCCGGTTTTCACCAGACCTCGCCGCAAAGCGGGTTAGACAAGCTGCGGCATGGTACCACCAGGTCGTTCCTCAGGCGTGTAGAATTGGTGATCCAGTAAGGTGGCGCACTCAGAGTAGGATTAGCATATAGAATTTAATATAAGTCTAAAAACACAACGCGTTTCGGGGTTAAGAAAACCCCTTTATCAAGTGAACAAAGACTGAGAAAGGTACGGAAAAACATATAAGGAAGGGAGGTCAAAATGTAGATAAAAACAATTCATTTAGTTAATGTTGCCCAGTTGTATAGTTCATAAACGTATGAGAGATGCAGTAAAGGATCTATGTACAATAAGATATGAAATATGAAATAACCAAATAGATCAAACTTTTGTATAAAAAAAGTTTTTTAAAATCCTAAAAATATGTAAGCATATAAATGAATAAATAAATAAATATACATCAATTTAAATAAAACGATATATATGTTTATATGCACTAAGAGGTGTTGGTAATAGTTAATTGGGGTCATAGTGGGCTGAGGTAATTTAGTGGTCAAAATGAGAATGAATTAGAGTCAGAATAATAGGATTAGATAAGTTAGAGCCATATATTGACTATACAGTATTTTTGTTACAACGATAGCTGGCTGTAAGGGATCTTTATTGGGCTTACCTATGGTGGAGAGAGGATTCGGGTGCTCCGTTCTCTTTAGGGGTGAGGCGGGATGTCTCGGCATTTATCTCATTTTGTCGGGGAGCGGCTCGCGCCACATTTTATTGCGCGCATGCGCAGAACTTCCTGGTGTCCAAAGTTCCTGATGTATATTTATTTATTTATATGCTTACATATTTTTAGGATTTTAAAAAACTTTTTTTATACAAAAGTTTGATCTATATGGTTATTTCATATTTCATATCTTATTGTACATAGATCCTTTACTGCATCTCTCATACGTTTATGAACTATACAACTGGGCAACATTAACTAAATGAATTGTTTTTATCTACATTTTGACCTCCCTTCCTTATATGTTTTTACGTACCTTTCTCAGTCTTTGTTCACTTGATAAAGGGGTTTTCTTAACCCCCGAAACGCGTTGTGTTTTTAGACTTATATTAAATTCTATATGCTAATCCTACTCTGAGTGCGCCACCTTACTGGATCACCAATTCTACACTACTGTCAAGGAAATCCTGAGTGGTGCGGCCACACCACACAGGAGTCTATCCACCAAGAGGCGGCACCAGACCATTTGTGACTATACACGTTACTTCATAGTGTTGTGCCTATCTTAGCACAACACCACACGGTGAGCTTAATATCCACCACTATTTCAACTCTATCTCTAAAGGTGTGACACTATTAGCGCTTTCTTTTCCCTGCCCACTCTTGCCACACTTCTTTTCATAATAGTTCCTCAGGCGTGACTTGTCTGCAGTGACGGCCAAAGTGGAGGTACAGAGACGGCAGACAATCTCGAAGTCAAAGTCCAGGCACAGGGTCAGGGCAGGCAGCAGAGATGCAATGTCAGAGTCCGATCCGGGGTCAGCAACAGGAGGTCCAAGCAGATGGGGTCAGCAACAGGAGGTCCAAGCAGGTCCAAGCCCCAGCAGCCATTGCTCTGCAGGAGGTCCAAGCAGATGGTATAACAGGAGGTCCAAGCAGGAGGTCCAAGCAGATTAGCGGTGCGCTGGCCCTTTAAATTTCCTGAAGGTGCCGCCCTAGGAGACGGGGACGCGCGCGGACGGAACTAGGCTGAGATTCAGGAACGGGGAGAGGTGTGCAGCGCTGGCGGCGTGCCTGCGAGCCCCGGGGAACACGGGTGAGCCCGCGACCCGCGATATGGGTCGCAGGACCACCCGTGACAATTATCTTATACATATATATGATTTATTACAGCAGAATACTTCAGTAGTATGGAGCCCTATATGGAGGAACACTGGGTGTCTGGGTGCTCAGGTGCCCCTGTACTGCTTGTAGTAGCATGTAGTTATGTGATGTGCTTGGGGCTGTATTTACATGAGACAATTTTGTTATGATTTTTTTCAGAATTTTTGTAATATTTTTTTGCATTTTTCGGTCTGCACCTGCAAGTCAGTAAAATATTTCATTTCTTCCACAGCGATCGCCCTTCGCTCGGCCGCCATGATGAACATGGTATTGGATGATTATCATATTGGACGTGACCCCTTCCCTTCCTCTGTATTTTAGTAACATCTGTAACGATTCTGACAGAATGTAATTTCCTCTAATTGTTTCTCTCGGATTGATGGCTGAGAGGTGATTATTCACACTCTGCGCCTGTCAGTGCTATCACACAAATTTAAAGGCCGGCCTGAGTGTAATGAGCACAGACTCATATCATCTAATGTAAGTCTTCCATATCAATGTTTCAGGGGTCTGACAGCTGTTATGGCCATAGAGACCACTGCAGACGGTGTTAGGTATTGTCCTCGTAGAGATGTATTAGTAGCTGCAGGACTGTGATATATGGATTTATATTTCAGGCAATGGTGTCACTTCAGGGGTAGCAGCCATGGCAGCTGCTATGGGGCATCAAAGTGTCATAGGGCCGGCAAAACCCATGGGCAAGACTGGAAATTGCCCAGGGCCCCGGCCATTGGCTGCTCCAGCGTGTGACTTGGGCGGTTGACCCTAATCATCCACAGGAAATACAGACCTGCCCTACATATATCAATGGCACCTCTGTTAAGACGCAGTCTTAGACTTTCCTTTGGTGTTCACCGTTCCCGATCATAAAAAGAGTTGGTCTTCGCTACAGAGGATCCAGGTTGAAACAATGGCCTACTGATACTTAGTGCTACCTGCAGGACAGTAACTACCAGGGCAGAAAAGACAAGGAGACCATGCCAAGTGGGACCAAACCAGCTTGGTCCTGCAAACAGAGGTAATGCCAGAAGACAACCTGGGGTGGCCCAAGAGGGAAATCCAGGTAACAACCCAATGGTCTGTGATCCAGTAGAGGTTCAGAGACAAATAACTAGACAATAACCTGCACTAAACAAGGTCATAGAGGAGGAGTGGACACTGAGCCTGACAAATATCTCCCCATCTTAGGTAAGTGGAGCTGAGCGCACCCAGATTTTTAGTCTTGTCTGTGAACAAGGTTACTTAATGATTTATTTTAGATGAACAGGAGCTACAAGATCCACCTGCAAGAAGAAGTGAGGAAATTCACAATGAAAAACATTGTAGAACTGAACAAGAAGTTCCCTTCAAGTGTTTTTACTTCCGAGGAGAAGTTTCAGCTGATCTTCTTGTCCTTTGGTGCGCTGTTTACTTTTTGGTGACTTCACTCACTTAGGTAAGATCTTTGCTCCTGTGATCTTCTCACTTGTATTTACCTACGCTTTAGCCGAGTTTTGAAGATGAAGTGAAAAAGAACTGAGTGCTCGGTGAGGAAATGTCAAGTGCCTTATTGAGACGTTCCGGGATGGAAGCAGTTTTCATGGAGCACACACAGAGGCCTGTACTCGAGAACAAGGGGCGAGCAGGATCCGGAACCTGGCGTGATGGTTTTCATCCCAGTCTTTGAAATCTTTAAGGGGGTTGAAAGGTTGTCTCGACCTCCTTGGGAAACTTTCATCTTGTCATCCCCAGACACATGTGACAGATAAAAGGGCTCGGATGTGAAATATTTATTAAAGACATCAATAAAATGAAACCTATGTGCCCGTTTTTTCCATTCCGGAGCCATCTTTGTATTTTTAGCACAGTATGAAAGTCAAAGACACATCCCCCAGCATGGATGTAGATCTTCTGGGTGAAAGGACCTTTGATGATGTCATGGCCAGTTTTGATAAATGAAGTCCTATATTTTTAGATTAGACTTAGAGAATACGGAATGAGTAGTATTGCTCCACCCCCAACCCCCCAAAGATACAGCCATGTCATGTGCATGCAATACACACATACCATGGTTCCCCCTGAACCCCAACTCTTCCATTCCCAGAATCGTACACTTTTGTGCATTCTCTAAACCGCGCCACTTCCATTGGGTCAGGTTCAGAAATGGAAGATTTGCCATCAGTACCTGCAGCCAGGAGAACCCAAGCATGAAACTGGCCACCAATATCAGATGAGCCTCTAGTGGGAATTCATTTCTCACATCCATGGACCCATCAGATGAACATTGGCCAAACCCAACAATTCCTCATCTCCAGCTCAGTATCTGATGTATATAGAGTTGCCCTGAGTCCTGATTTCTTATTCCCACTTGTCCAATGGCCACCATGTACCAGTAGATACAATATGACATACCATTGGCCTTGGTAAGATGTTCACATTTTCTTTCAGGCCTCACTTTCCAAGGTGTCCATGTGTCCATTGTGTCCTTCATCTAGTGAATTCACATACAAAACATGTTTGAGCCCGAAGGAAAGACCTTTGAAATAATCAATGGAAACCCTTCCCATTACTTCTCCGAAGACAATAATTACATGTTATATTCCTCCTAGGGGTGTAAACGTCCAACAGATAAATGTCAGCGGGTCATGTGAGTGCCGAATACTCGTCATTATGTCCAATATCTTATCTAGAGCTCACAAAACATATCTCCTGTATTGACAAGTTAGTGCTTTGTTTTCTCCGACCTTCATGGGAGATATTACAATGGACCCCTTTATGTCCAAACCTCCTTCATCACCCAATTCTTCTAAGAACCAAATAATTGGTTGAATTCTAGAATTCTAAGAACCAAATAATCCTTAAGTTGGCCAATTTCACTATTGTTGAGAGAGAGGAGGAAAAAATGAAAGGGAGAGAAGGTGCTGGTGATGCACTTGTTGTATGTATGTTAACGTCTGTTAAAACATGTAAAAATGGAGGTTGAAAAACAGGAGCATCAGAGCGCTACCAGGAATAATAGTGCGTTGTCCTATTATTAACCCTGGACAACACTTTTTTTCCTGGTAGCGCTCTGATGTTTTTTAACCTCCATTTTTACATCTTCACGACTGGTTAGTCAAGGTCAACATTTTGTAAGCCAACTGCATAAGGTTAAATGATAAATCACCGATCCATGACTGGGTTTGGTCTTATGTTGATGGATCACAAATCTATTCTTTGGATACTCTAATTTACTCTAACATATTTTATTTTGCCAAGAGACATATTTAGAGACTTGTTGTCCATCAATCCTCCTTCTAATTGGAGTCACTTGACTTTTTAAATGAATCATTGATGGTCAGCAAGGATATCAAAGTCTCTCAATGACCAGTGATGACCACTTAGAGGGGCTTTCCAAGCATTTTTACTACTGATAGTAATGACACCTGTCACCTTCTGAGAATAGTTTCCAGGACGGGACTACACTACCATAGGAACAGGAGGCAGAAAGCTCCATCCATAGAGTTTTGGCAGAACTGTAGGTGCGGCTAGATGACACGTCTGCTTGACATCCAGGGGTGGCCCTAAACTCCCTGCTGCCTGAGGCATAACGGTGTTGTCTCTGCCCCATCCATCGCGATCCAGCGGCGCGTTCTCAGTGGAGGATTCGGGTCTTCCGGTGATTCACTAAGGTAGTACGCCCGATGTCCACTATGTGTCGCTGCTGCGCTGAATTCCGTCGGAGTTCACTGAAGTTCACCAAGCTATGCTTGGTGCAGGTAAGCGCGTGTCAAGCGACACTTTTTAAAAAAAAAATACGGCGGTTTTTACAAATCCGCCGGGTTTTCTTACGGCCAGGCCGCCTGATTTCCGTTGCGCGCATGCCGGCGCCGATGCGCCACAATCCAATCGTGTGCGCCAAAAACCCGGGGCAATTCAGGGAAATATTTGGGTAACGTGACGGAAAAACGCGTATCGGGCCCTTAGTAAATGACCCCCAATGGGGCTTATTTACTTATGGTCCGCGGATGCACCTCTGTTGGACTTCCCAACGTTTTCAGGTTTTGCACAGCTGTGACAGGTATTTAGCAGGGTATTGTATCGCACAAGATCGGATTTTGGCGCGGCTGCTTTCAGAAATCGGGGGACGTGCCGTTGGATGATCCGATGGATTCGGACTGAGCGCAGGATTTAACTTTCAAATTATGCTGCAAGCCAATGCACTTACATGAACCAGGAAGAAGGTGAACTCCGGGGACCTGAGCGGGGAAGTGACACATGCAGGACATCGGGAGCGACACATGCACGATCTTCGTGAATCGCGTTGGAGTTCATCCTCGTCAGACAATGCACTTTCTAAGGTAAGTAAATGTGCCCCAATATTTTTAAGTATCGGGTCCTCCTTTGTAACAGATAAATGTGCCCCTGATACTGCCCCCATCTTGCTGCAGGTGGTTCTGAGCTCAACTTCTCGTAGCAGCAAGTTCAAAAGAATTAAAGTCAAAAACAATATGATGGCCCCTCTTACTTTGCCAAATTCATGGAAAACAGCGAGGATCAGCAGATGTTGACACTTATGTATTATCCACCAAGTGTCATTGCAGTCGCAACGGTCGGAATGAATTTGTGTTACGAGTAGGAAACACGAGGGAACACGAGAATGTGAATTTTAATTAGCGATTGGTGGAAATGAACATGCGACACAGAACGTTGCTGTCTATAGAGGATGTGAACGAGGGGTAATACTGAAATCACTGGATTTATTTATTATCTGGAACGTATGAAATATGTTAGGAAAAAGTTAAAGGAAATCTACCATTTGTTTTTATTCATTGTGAACCAAACATACCTGGAGAATGCTGTAGTGACCCTGATGCAGAAACATATCTTCTATAATGTGGTTTCGCTGAAAAAAACAATTATAACATTCAGGACCTTGGGAAAGATGGGTTGGATTCAGCCTGTGGTTCAAAAAAACATTACATGGAGCTTCCTGAACTGTCCAGACAGGACTAATCGACCTGAGCTGGATGACTCATATACAGGAGCTGGGGGATGGTGCAGTGATTGATTACTTCTGCCTGTCATGCACAACACAGTGATTACATCATTCTCTGTGCCGTGCCCCAGCACAAAGTCTCATTATCATAATTTTATAATTTTTTCAGCAAAACCACTCAGCTCAGGGATTAAACAAGATATGTTTCTGCATCAGTGTAGCTACAGCATTCTCAAGGTATGTTTGCTTCATAATGCATCAAATCAAATGGTAGATTTTAAGTTACAAATAATAAAGAATTTTATGATAATGATAAAGTAATATCTAATGGAAATGCAAAATGTTGTGCACACAAATGACAAGTATATTAGGGGGTAGACACCAAGACACCAAGACAGATCATCGTCCTTGTTAGTGAGTTAGCAGTTTTCTTATAGACATCACTTTTCCTTAGATCCGTGTGTAAATAGGACATTAGGTGGATGTATCACACAATGGCGCATCATGCAAATGACCCAAACCCTGCCCCCGGCTCCTGCCGTCTCCTTCTCCTGCTAGATATTCGCCAGCGTGGGCACAATTGTTGTGTGCGTCTTGCATCTGGCTCAGTCGATGCCTGGTATAGCCTGGCATAGAACTGCGGTTTAGCCTTCACCTGAACCTGGTGCAGTCTAGAGCTAGAGTCCCTGCAGTCTGGAGCTAGAGTCCCTGCAGTCTGGACCTTGAGCCCCTGCAGTCTGGAGCTAGAGCCCAATGCAGTCTAGATCTAAAGCCCCACGCAGTCTACAGCTAGAGCCCCTGAGGTCTACAGCTAGAGCCCCTGCGGTCTACAGCTAGAGCCCCTGCAATCTGGAGCTAGAGCCTCTGCAGTCTGGAGCTAGAGCCCCTGCAGTCTAGAGCTAGAGCCCCTGCAGTCTAGAGCTAGAGCCCCTGCAGTCTAGAGCTAAAGCCCCTGTAATCTGTAGCTAGAGCCCTTGTAATCTGTAGCTAGAGCCCCTGCAGTCTAGAGCTAGAGCCCCTGCAGCCTAGAGCTAGAGCCCCTACAGTCTAGAGCTAGAGCCCCTACAGTCTAGAGCTAGAGCCCCTACAGTCTAGAGCTAGAGCCCCTGTAATCTGTAGCTAAAGCCCTTGTAATCTGTAGCTAGAGCCCCTGCAGTCTGGAGTTAGAGTCCCTGCAAGGGATGTAGGGGCGGGACCATTGTAATTCCTGCCCATGGGCAAGGAATAGTGACTAAATTTCGTCTTGTACGCTGTGATACATCCTTCCCTTTGTGTCCTGCAGTTCTGTCTTCGACCAGTTCACAATGGATGGAGCTGTTTCCTCCAGAGCTTCAAGCTCCGAATCATGTGGCCAAAATGTCCGCTCTTTCACAATCCCATCACCCAGGGCTTCCCAGTTAGACTTGACAAATTGAAAGTGCCCTGCTCTTCTTGCGAGTGCACTAGATACTATGGCCCCGCCCATGATGCACCAAAATGCTAATTTGCAATTAAAGGGAGATGTCTCTGCATTCAGGACACAGATTCTCTCACGATGATCCTGCCTTAGGATTATAATAACTGACTAGGACATATATTTAGTTGACATGTGACCTCACTGATGACAGGTTCCCTTTAAATGACTTCACACATTGAATGGCTGTGCCTGTGACATAAACGCTATTATTCAGGTAAAATACAGCGGCTGAATATAAGTGATTGGCTATAGAAGAAGAAAGCAACAGAAAGGAAAATGTTATCTTTTGAAAGTATCATGAAAAGAGTCACCGAGGGAAAGGAAATCAATATTTCAACCTTTTACACAGATTTTATGGCAGTTTGGTTCCCAAGGACATCAGGTCAATTATACCAACACTTTCTACGTTAAGGGGCTTCAGTCACTTATTTATACACTGTAGACTCCTGTTTTCTTCTCTTTCTCTAAGATCTAAGTTTCAGATCCGCCTTAAAGGGAACCTGTCATCAGAAACTGGCCTCATAAACTACTTCCAGTATGTTGTCTAGCAGCTTTACACCTTACAGATCAAGTTTCTTCCATAACACAGGATGGTTCCCTCACCCAGAAAATCAACTTTGAAGTGAAATGGAAATTGCTATTATAAAGTCAAGGAGGCGGAGTGTTTAACAGTAAAGTCAAGCTCTCCCTGCCTCTGAACATATCCTCCTGTGACTTACATCACGCACCAGACTTCAGGAGATCTGGTTATCCATGTCTCTGGGTGCAGGACCATCAATTACAGTGAAGGAGACAGAGAAAGCTTAAAGTCATTGTTAGAGTCTCCGCCTCCTTGACTTCATACAACAAATTTACACTCACTTCAAAGTTGATTTTCTCGATGATTCCGCTGAACGAAAGAAATATGACCTAGAAAGTGTTCAGCTGCTTAACAACATCCTGGTGGTGGTTTATTAGGTATATTTCTGCTGACAGGTTCCCTTTAAAGGGATTTTTTAATTGTAAATACTGCAACAAGTATTAGATAGGGTTTCAGAGTGTGTAGGAGCAATAAATGAATTGTAGATTCTCCAAGTGCCGTGAAGATGCGTACTCACACTGCTGTGCTCTTCACTCTCTGCACTAAGTTGCTCCACAGGCTTGTGATCTCGGTTTCAAGTGAGAGTCGTAGCATTCTACAGCTTTATTTCAGAGATGAAGGCAGAGACTGTGGAGAAGTTATTTGCAGAGAGCACAGAGCACAGCAGTGTGAGGCCCCCCTCCCCCCATGCACCTGAAGAAGCTATAATCCTGGAAAATAAATTCTTCACAGGCTTACCCCTCTAATTTTTGATATGATAACAACATTCACATGTAACATCTACCTTATGTGCCAATCCACTAACTGTAAAGAATCCTTTGCTATTCAGATCATGGAGCCATATTTATCATATATGTCATTCATTCTTTAATTAAAGGTGATGTTACCTTGCCCTGCTCCATAGAAGGGTCCTGGGGTTTGCCAACTGGATTCTTCATCCTCTTATCCAGTGTTCTGCCACTGCCCTGCTGGTTCTGGGAAGTATAGACCACTTTTCCATAGTTGGGAGCATTGGATTTCCTAGGCAGATGTCGTCTTGTGACCTAATGAAATCTGCTATGCCTGCCTGGTCTTAACTTCAGTTGCATTTCTATGGGGCACATTTACTTACCCATCCCTTGTGCGATCCTCACGGTGCGTTGTCTGGCGATCATGGACTCCAGCGCAATTCACTAAGATTGTGCGCCCGATATCCTGCATGTGTCGCTTCCCCGCTCAGGTCCCCGGAGTTCACCTTCTTCTTCCTGGTGCATGTAAGTGCATTGTCCGTGTATAATGCGCTGTGCAGGGAGTCTCTAAGGTCGTGCGCCCAATATCCTGCATGTGTCGCTTTCCCCGCTCAGGTCCCCGGAGTTCACCTTCTTCTTCCTGGTGCATGTAAGTGCATTGTCCGTGTATAATGCGCTGTGCGGGGAGTCTCTAAGGTCGTGCGCCCAATATCCTGCATGTGTCGCTTCCCCGCTCAGGTCCCCGGAGTTCACCTTCTTCTTCCTGGTGCATGTAAGTGCATTGTCCGTGTATAATGCGCTGTGCGGGGAGTCACTAAGATCGTTCGCCCGATATCCTGCATGTGTCGCTTCCCCGCTCAGGTCCCTGGAGTTCACCTTCTTCTTCCTGATGCATGTAAGTGCATTGTCCGTGTATAATGCGGTGTGCGGGGAGTCACTAAGATCGTTCGCCCGATATCCTGCATGTGCCGCTTCCCCGCTCAGGTCCCCGGAGTTCACCTTCTTCTTCCCGGTGCATGTAAGTGCATTGTCTGTGTATAATGCACTGTGCGGGGAGTCACTTAGATCGTTCGCCCGATATCCTGCATGTGTCGTTTCCCCGCTGAGGTCCCTGGAGTTCACCTTCTTCTTCTTGGTGCATGTAAGTGCATTGTCCGTGTATAATGCGCTGTGCGGGGAGTCACTAAGACCCTGCGCCCGATATCCTGCATGTGTCGCTTCCACGCTCAGGTCCCCGGAGCATGTAAGTGCATTGTCCGTGTATAATGCGCTGTGCAGGGAGTCACTAAGATCCTGCGCCCGATATCCTGCATGTGTCACTTCCCCACTCAGGTCCCCGGAGTTCACCTTCTTCTTCCTGGTGCATGTAAGTGCATTGTCTGTGTATAATGCGCTGTGCAGGGAGTCACTAAGATCCTGCGCCCGATATCCTGCATGTGTCACTTCCCCGCTCAGGTCCCCGGAGTTCACCTTCTTCTTCTTGGTGCATGTAAGTGCATTGTCCGTGTATAATGCGCTGTGCGGGGAGTCACTAAGATCATGCGCCCGATATCCTGCATGTGTCGCTTCCCCGCTCAGGTCCCTGGAGTTCACCTTCTTCTTCCTGGTGCATGTAAGTGCATTGTCCGTGTATAATGCGCTGTGCGGGAAGTCACTAAGATCCTGCGCCCGATATCCTGCATGTGTCGCTTCCCCGCTCAGGTCCCCGGAGTTCACCTTCTTCTTCCCGGTGCATGTAAGTGCATTATCTGTGTATAATGCGCTGTGCGGGGAGTCACTAAGATCGTGCGCCCGATATCCTGCATGTGTCGCTTCCCCGCTCAGGTCCCCTGGATTTCACCATCTTCTTCCCGGTGCATGTAAGTGCATGGCTTGTGCTCATTCTGAATCCGTCGGATCGTCGTATGAAAGCCGGCATGATTGCACCAAAATCCAGTTGCGTGCGCTGCAATCCCCTTTGAAATGCAGCGCAAAACAGTAATCGTCGGAATAACCGACATTTGTGCGGAACCCTTAGTAAATGAGCCCCAATATATCTTGCTCCTGCCTCCTGATACGTGTTCTTCTACTCCAAGTTCTTCCCCTTGGTTCCAGTCCTGGCTAAAGTTCTGCCACATACACTGACTGCACTACAGCTCCATCAGCACGACTGTCACCATTCAGTGATCAGACCTAAGAACCTGGCCAGGATAGTCATAGCTCAGATCACAGAATACCACCGGGATTATTGTGAATTGAGGAGAAAGCCTTTGGACTGGTTTTCCTGTTGGAGTGGACCCAGTGGGATTGATCACCCAACTTGGCTATAAAGTAGTAATCCAGATATTTACGGACTACAAATCACCTTTCCCAAAATCCCTAAAACTTTCCTGTCTAGCTTGCATTGCATAATATTATATAGCAACAGCACCACCCACTAGAAATGCTAGAAATCGTTATATATTGTGTGTAAAATATGTATATGTATACAATTTGTTACCAAATAGTTAATGCTTTTGTTTATTTTAATGTATACTCCTCTGAGGTAATGCATGCTGTCTACTGGCTAGCTATTTGGAACTTTCCGGTAGCTGAGAACAAACACCTATAAATATTGGCTCAGCCCTGGGGTTCTGGTCTGGTTTCCATTTTGAGATTGTACTGAGTACTGACATTTTGCTCATTTTGTGCTGCAGATTCGGCTTCCTGAAGACTCCTCCAGCGAACTGACAACTGGTTCAAGGCAGAGGTCCTCATCTCTACTATTGCACTTCAGCTTCCCAACTGGACTCATATGTGAGTGGAACATTGCACAGCCTGTTATCTGCTGCTTACCTGTCTGCAAGAATAAAGGAACTACGAGGATTTCATTATCTTACGACCTTCAATACCTCATCCTTACCATCTACTGGGACCTGCCATCAATAACGGGAGTGCCCAAGGGGGGATCTTACTGTCACATGGCCCCGCACTCTTCTTGCTTCACCCCGCTTGCCCTGACGGGTGTGGATGAGGCCTACACTGGGACTGAGCTACGAAGACATAGGTGAGTAAAATGCAACCAATCCGGCCACTCCTACTACCCAACTGCCCCATACATTGTCAGTCCTTGGTGGGGATGTTGCAGATGTGATTGTTCTGTTGTTTTTGTCTGTTTTTTAATGATTCTGGTTTAGTAGAAATAATGCAAAATACTGACCAAATTTACATATAATATCAAATGTAGAGGATGGCCCCTTTAACTCCAGTTATTTACAGGTCACATCTTCTCCCATCTTCATCTTCTTACATCTTCAACCAACCAGACTACTGCAAAATCTTCAGAGAGAGATAGAGGCAGGGAAAATAGGTGCTCTGCATGTGGGTGCTCTGCATGTAGGTGCTCTGCATGTAGGTGCTCTGCACAAGACCTGTTAGAACTGACCAAGAAGTCGAATCATAACAAGGTTTGGACCAGGATTTGCCCTTGTTGAGCACCTACGCAAAGATGATGGTGATCCCAGCATCCTCCCTTGTAGTTGTCAGGTCTATAGTAAGTGGAAGTCACTTGATAAGTAGGGTTGAGTGGACCCAAAAGGCAGAGTTCAGCTTCATACAGAACTTTCCTGGTTGGGCCCCTGGACCTGACCCCGGATTCATTTGAAGTCTGTTTTCAGGTCTGCCTCAAATCTGCCGGCAAAGTCACCTGCAACATTTTAATTGATCTGGTGGCAGGTAGTGCGAGGGTATTACAGTGCGAGGGTACCACTGATTTAAAGCTGCTGGTGGTTTTAAACAGTTAACAACCACCAACGACCGTAGGTGTTACTGGGGCCGTGGTCCTGGTCCGGGTTTATTTCCGGATTTGTAAGTTCATGTCCAGCTGAACTTAAATGGCTCTGCTCATCCCTACTGATAAGGTGACATAACATAACACAAATGAAAAGGGAGAAACATTTCCCGTCAGCCCTGACAGCAGTGTAAGCGGAGAAGAGTCTGTGTCTGGGGTAACGTGTACGAACAAGTCTATGAACAGGAACAATATTTGTTCAGTGACTATAAAATAAATCCAGACAATAGGGACCGCAATGGGGTCAAGTGCAGCCCCACCCGATATAATTACATTCATGGCTTTATTAAAGGAAGATTTACTTTAAAATTAAACCCTCGCACTTTGTAGCTCACAGACACATCACATGATCTTGGCTCTTAATAGCAGGAAGCCGATAGATGTGGCCCTACTTCTCATGTATGGGCCACACTGCTTCTGATATTCCCTTTAATTAACCAGCAAATACTCATTTCCTCATTTACTAACTATAAGCCTAAAGACCTCTCCCCAGTCTCCAATGGGAAATGACCTCCATTGTTTAAAACAGGCAGTTTGGCCGGGGGCCTAATCCTTCTAGGCGTCCTGTTGTTACTCAAACTACCCCAAATTTTATAAGGAGGAAAGTCTTCACCCATGAAATCCCCATACATATGTTCTTAATACACAGGTGCACAAGAGTCATTTCAGGACCTTTGGAGGACGTCCAAAGGTCCTGAAACGGCAGATTGAAAGCAGCAGAAGGGACGCATCCTCCATTCCCCGAGAATCTTGATTCTAGCACCAGATGTAGGTGGTAAGTGATCCTCTTATTCCATACTAAGTAGGGATATTCCTCCAGCATTGAGCAATGATGCTGCTCCTGTCCATTTGTTGTCCGTCCTGGAAATTGGTGCAGAATGATAAATAGTCACATTTCATTCATATGGATTTATTTTTATATAATTTACATTTCATTTTAAATTGAGGAGAAAGGGGCAGATTTACTTACCCGGTCGGCGATCCGTAGTGAGTTGTCCGATGTGGATTCGGGTCTGCAGTGATTCACAAAGCCCATGCGCCCGAGTTCCTGCGTCCATTGCTTCTGTGCTGAGGTCCGAAGGAGTTCACCTGCTTCTTCCCGGTGCATGTGAGTGCTTGATCTTGCGACACAATTCAGTTTTAAAATTCCACAGTTTGTCCGAATCCATCGGGTTGTCCGACGGCCACGCCACCCCCCATTTCTTTTGCGTGCAAGCCGGCGCCGATGCGCCAATATCCGATCGCATGCGCCAAAAACCCAGGACAATTCGGCGCACAATGAAAATATTTGGGAAACCCGACGGAATCGCTGTCCCGAGGACCCTTAGTAAATGAGTCCCAAAGTGTTTCATGTTCCTTAAAGGTCTGTTCCAGACATTGGGGCTCATTTACTAAGGGTCCGCGGACCGCAATTCTGTCGGGTTTCCTGAATATTTCCCTTTTGCGCCAAATCGCCCCGGGTTTTTGGCGCACGCGATCAGATTGTGCCGCATCGGCGCCGGCTTTCACGTGACAGAAATGGGGGGCGGGCCGTCGAACAAACCGACGGATTCGGACAAACCGCGAAATATAAAAACTAAATTGTGTCGCAAGATCAAGCACTCACATGCACCAGGAAGAAGAAGGTGAACTCCGGGGGACCTCTGCGCGGAAGCAACACATGCAGGATATCGGGCGCACGATCTTAGTGAATCCTGGCAGAACCCGAATCCTCGACGGAGAACGTGCTGCTGGATCGCGACTGGACCAGGTAAGTAAATCTGCCCCAAAGTATCATTGATGAACACCTAATATATCCATATCATTCAGTTTTTAGGGCCGGGGTTAGCAGAGCCTGGAGACTGATGCCTGAGCAATTTTGTAAATTTGGATTAATAAATTGGAATTTTGAAAAAATTATTTAATTGCAAAGAAAAAGCGAGAAATAACACCGTCCCCACCCACACAGAACACAACCGTCCTGTATCTTGTCCTGGCTCTTCCATCATTGCGGTGTAAACTTATGTTATCTCCTTATTACTGCAATCCATCTGAGAACACGTCCCGTCTGTAGAATATTTATATCGTAATCTATTCATTATAATCACACATCCACCACAACTTATTCCACTGGGATGTAACCTAATATCAGAATATTATACGGATTTATCAACGGAAGGGATCCTGCTGTGCAAATAAGTTGTATATTACATCCATTAGTCAAGAATTGATTATTGTATAAAAGTAGTTATATTCCTGTACATAGGGGGCAGTATTATAGTAGTTATATTCTTGTACATAGGGGGCAGTATTATAGTAGTTATATTCTTGTACATAGGGGGCAGTATTATAGTAGTTATATTCCTGTACATAGGGAGCAGTATTATAGTAGTTATATTCTTGTACATAGGGGGCAGTATTATAGTAGTTATATTCCTGTACATAGGGGGCAGTATTATAGTAGTTATATTCTTGTATATAGGGGGCAGTATTATAGTAGTTATATTCCTGTACATAGGGGAAGTATTATAGTAGTTATATTCTTGTACATAGGGGGCAGTATTATAGTAGTTATATTCCTGTACATAGGGGGCAGTATTATAGTAGTTATATTCCTGTACATAGGGGGCAGTATTATAGTAGTTATATTCCTGTACATAGGGGGCAGTATTATAGTAGTTATATTCTTGTACATAGGGGGTAGTATTATAGTAGTTATATTCTTGTACATAGGGGGCAGTATTATAGTAGTTATATTCCTGTACACAGGGGGCAGTATTATAGTAGTTATATTCCTGTACATAGGGGGCAGTATTATAGTAGTTATATTCTTGTACATAGGGGGCAGTGTTATAGTAGTTATATTCTTGTACATAGGGGGCAGTGTTATAGTAGTTATATTCTTGTACATAGGGGGTAGTATTATAGTAGTAGTTATATTCTTGTACATAGGGGCAGTATTATAGTAGTTATATTCTTGTACATAGGGGTCAGTATTATAGTAGTTATATTCCTGTACATAGGGGGCAGTATTATAGTAGTTATATTCTTGTACATAGGGGGCAGTATTATAGTAGTTATATTCTTGTACATAGGGGCAGTATTATAGTAGTTATATTCCTGTACATAGGGGGCAGTATTATAGTAGTTATATTCCTGTACATAGGGGGCAGTATTATAGTAGTTATATTCCTGTACATAGGGGGCAGTATTATAGTAGTTATATTCTTGTACATAGGGGGCAGTATTATAGTAGTTATATTCTTGTACATAGGGGGCAGTATTATAGTAGTTATATTCCTGTACATAGGGGGCAGTATTATAGTAGTTATATTCCTGTACATAGGGGGCAGTATTATAGTGTTATATTCTTGTACATAGGGGGCAGTATTATAGTAGTTATATTCTTGTACATAGGGGGCAGTATTATAGTAGTTATATTCCTGTACATAGGGGGCAGTATTATAGTAGTTATATTCTTGTACATAGGGGCAGTATTATAGTAGTTATATTCTTGTACATAGGGGGCAGTATTATAGTAGTTATATTCCAGTACATAGGGGGCAGTATTATAGTAGTTATATTCCTGTACATAGGGGTCAGTATTATAGTAGTTATATTCCTGTACATAGGGGGCAGTATTATAGTAGTTATATTCCTGTACATAGGGGGCAGTATTATAGTAGTTATATTCTTGTACATAGAGGCAGTATTATAGTAGTTATATTCTTGTACATAGGGGGCAGTATTATAGTAGTTATATTCTTGTACATAGGGGGCAGTATTATAGTAGTTATATTCTTGTACATGGGGACAGTATTATAGTAGTTATATTCTTGTACATAGGGGGCAGTATTATAGTAGTTATATTCTTGTACATAGGGGGCAGTATTATAGTAGTTATATTCCTGTACATAGGGGGCAGTATTATAGTAGTTATATTCCTGTACATAGGGGGCAATATTATAGTAGTTATATTCCTGTACATAGGGGGCAGTATTATAGTAGTTATATTCTTGTACATAGGGGGCAGTATTATAGTAGTTATATTCTTGTACATAGGGGGCAGTATTATAGTAGTTATATTCTTGTACATAGGGGGCAGTATTATAGTAGTTATATTCCTGTACATAGGAGGCAGTATTATAGTAGTTATATTCTTGTACATAGGGGCAGTATTATAGTAGTTATATTCTTGTACATAGGGGGCAGTATTATAGTAGTTATATTCCAGTACATAGGGGGCAGTATTATAGTAGTTATATTCCTGTACATAGGGGTCAGTATTATAGTAGTTATATTCCTGTACATAGGGGGCAGTATTATAGTAGTTATATTCCTGTACATAGGGGGCAGTATTATAGTAGTTATATTCTTGTACATAGAGGCAGAATTATAGTAGTTATATTCTTGTACATAGGGGGCAGTATTATAGTAGTTATATTCTTGTACATAGGGGGCAGTATTATAGTAGTTATATTCTTGTACATGGGGACAGTATTATAGTAGTTATATTCTTGTACATAGGGGGCAGTATTATAGTAGTTATATTCTTGTACATAGGGGGCAGTATTATAGTAGTTATATTCCTGTACATAGGGGGCAGTATTATAGTAGTTATATTCCTGTACATAGGGGGCAATATTATAGTAGTTATGTTCCTGTACATAGGGGGCAGTATTATAGTAGTTATATTCCTGTACATAGGGGGCAATATTATAGTAGTTATATTCCTGTACATAGGGGGCAGTATTATAGTAGTGATATTCTTGTACATAAGGGGCAGTATTATAGTAGTTATATTCTTGTACATAGGGGGCAGTATTATAGTAGTTATATTCTTGTATATAGGGGGCAGTATTATAGCAGTTATATTCTTGTACATAGGGGGCAGAATTATAGTAGTTATATTCTTGTACATAGAGGGCAGTATTATAGTAGTTATATTCTTGTACATAGGAGGCAGTATTATAGTAGTTATATTCTTGTACATAGGGGCAGTATTATAGTAGTTATATTCCTGTATATAGGGGGCAGTATTATAGTATTTATATTCTTGTACATAGGGGCAGTATTATAGTAGTTATATTCTTGTACATATAGGGCAGTATTATAGTAGTTATATTCTTGTACATAGGGGGCAGTATTATAGTAGTTATATTCCTGTACATAGGGGGCAGTATTATAGTAGTTATATTCCTGTACATAGGGGGCAGTATTATAGTAGTTATATTCTTGTACATAGGGGCAGTATTATAGTAGTTATATTCCTGTACATAGGGGGCAGTATTATAGTAGTTATATTCCTGTACATAGGGGGCAGTATTATAGTAGTTATATTCTTGCATGTAGGGGGCAGTATTATAGTAGTTATATTTAGCTATATCTGTACTGTATTGTAGGGGTTATATTATACATTTATTCTCTGTGTATTAGTATTGGGGCTCATTAATAATCATACAGTGTGACCTATAATACTAAACACACATTTGCCTTTATGTCAGTGTTTATTTTTTCTATTTTCCTTTTTTTGATGCTGAGATTTCCCTTTTTCTATCTTTCTGCTCATCCAGGATCTTCTCCCACTGATTCCTCATGATTATGTATTATCAGATATTTCTTAGAAGCGGGAGATTTGCCAAATGAAACAGCTAACAGGAGTCAGGGATTGATGCGCTAAACAGATGCAGCCAATAATAAGTAAATATTCCTTGGCTCCGTATTAGTAGCGAAAATGTCCTTTCAATATATTGAATAAAACACGGGCGGGCGACAAATGGCGCATACAAAGTGGATGTCGTCTGATGTTCTACACCAACTGATTAAAGGGAATGAGCCTTGTGTACAGTATATTCCAAGCCAATTAGTGAAGGGGTTAATATTCTCATAATGAGGATTTTAATTAAAATCAATCATAATTATATCTACAGAGAGAGTGAGAATTGACAGCACAGGGACTTCTGTGATTTCTGGCCAAACGTGTAATTGGCCATCGTTGGGCTGATTCCAACTTTGTAGCTAAAAGTTTCCAACACTAGGGGGAGCTCACTGCATATGGATTTATATGGCTTTACTGTCTGTATTCAAAGGGCTCCCTCTTGTGGTGGCTAATGACAGCCACAATTATTTTATTTGGGATCATAAAGTCATATAAACAATTACAATGAGAAGCTGCAATCCTGGAATATAAATCTATTTTTCACAGTCCTGCTGCTACTAACAACATACACATAGGTATGATTACATATCGCTCCAGGGAAAATACCTAACTCTAGCGCACAGCAGTGTGAAGACATGCTCCCAGTGCACTCGGAGTAGCTACAATCCTTGAATATAAACCTATATTTCACAGTCCTGCTTCTACTAACAACACACACAAAGGTCTGATATCACATCTTGCCAGGGATAATAATTAACACTGGCTGCAGAGAGCACAGCAGTGTGAGGACATATGTCTCCTAGTACCCTTACAGCTAAAATCCTGGAATTTAGATCCACATATCACAGTCCTGCTGCTACTTACACACCCCTACAGAAACAATACATAGCCCTGGCTGCAGTGTGCATAGTCATATCTGTTGACAGGTTCCCTTTAAAGCCGTTTGATGTTAGACAACCCCTTTAAGAGTGTATAACTAACATTAGCTGAGAAGGCTAAATATATACACTCACCGGCCACTTTATTAGGTACACCTGTCCAACTGCTCGTTAACACTTCATTTCTAATCAGCCAATCACATGGCGGCAACTCAGTGCATTTAGGCATGTAGACATGGTCAAGACAATCTCCTGCAGTTCAAACCGAGCATCAGTATGGGGAAGAAAGGGGATTTGAGGCCTTCGAACGTGGCATGGTTGTTGGTGCCAGAAGGGCTGGTCTGAGTATTTCAGAAACTGCTGATCTACTGGGATTTTCACACACAACCATCTCTAAGGTTTACAGAGAATGGTCCGAAAAAGAAAAAACATCCAGTGAGCGGCAGTTCTGTGGGCGGAAATGCCTTGTTGATGCCAGAGGTCAGAGGAGAATGGGCAGACTGGTTCGAGCTGATAGAAAGGCAACAGTGACTCAAATCGCCACCCGTTACAACCAAGGTAGGCAGAAGAGCATCTCTGAACGCACAGTACGTCCAACTTTGAGGCAGATGGGCTACAGCAGCAGAAGACCACACCGGGTGCCACTCCTTTCAGCTAAGAACAGGAAACTGAGGCTACAATTTGCACAAGCTCATCGAAATTGGACAGTAGAAGAAAAACGTTGCCTGGTCTGATGAGTCTCGATTTCTGCTGCGACATTCGGATGGTAGGGTCAGAATTTGGCGTCAACAACATGAAAGCATGGATCCATCCTGCCTTGTATCACCGGGTCAGGCTGGTGGTGGTGGTGTCATGGTGTGGGGAATATTTTCTTGGCACTCTTTGGGCCCCTTGGTACAACGCCACAGCCTACCTGAGTATTGTTGCTGACCATGTCCATCCCTTTATGAGCACAATGTACCCTGTAACATCTGATGGCTACTTTCAGCAGGATAATGCGCCATGTCATAAAGCTGGAATCATCTCAGACTGGTTTCTTGAACATGACAATGAGGTCACTGGACACAAATGGCCTCCACAGTCACCAGATCTCAATCCAATAGAGCATCTTTGGGATGTGGTGGAACGGGAGATTCGCATCATGGATGTGCAGCCGACAAATCTGCGGCAACTGTGTGATGCCATCATGTCACTATGGAGCAAAATCTCTGAGGAGCTTCCAGCACCTTGTTGAATCTATGCCACGAAGAATTGAGGCAGTTCTGAAGGCAAAAGGGGGTCCAACCCGTTACTAGCATGGTGTACCTAATAAAGTGGCCGGTGAGTGTAATTCATTCATAATGTTGGTGAAGGAGGAAATGAAAGAACTCAATAAAGACATTAAGTGGCCATAAAAAATTTTATTAACCAGGAAAGTCAATACAATCACAATGAGGAGGATTATTGTGGAGCGGAGGATTGTGGGTAGAGGCTGGAGATAATTATTATCAGTACCTCTGATATCAGGGGGTGTCACCCCCATAAATACCTTCTCTTCTTTGTTCCGGAGCATTTATAGTGCATGTACTTCCTTATAGGCTTCCCTGTAACTTACCTATCACTAGGTAATGACCCATCACAGACTCTGAGAGGAGCGACCAGGAACCCATTGCATTACTATACAGCAGTGGAGACCATCAGCAAGGTGCTGTCCACTATCATCTGGGACTCCTAGCCACTGGGAACAATATAATGCTAATAATAAGGAACTGTAACTACAGGGATCAGCTAGGATGTACGAGACAGACTCTAGACCACCAGGGATCATGGGTCTAACACTAAGTCACAAAGTATCCGTTACTGTGTTACACATGAAACACTTGTGATTTACTCTAAAAATGCTGATACTGAATTATAAGAGGACACAATGGGGCAAATTTACTTACCCGGTCCTGTCGCGATCCCCGATCCGGATGGTCCGACGTAAATGAAGTCCGGCGCGATTCACGTAGCTGGTGCGCCCGAGTTCCTGCATCCGTCGCTTCCCCGGAGTTCACCTTCTTCTTCCCGGTGCTTGTAAGTGCTTGGTCTTGCGACACAATTTGAAATGTTAAATTCCCCGCGTAGTCCGAATCCGTCGGGTTGCCCAATGGCTCGCCTCCCGGTTTGTGTCCGATCGCGTGTGACACAATCCCCGGCGTGATGTGGCGCGGATCGGAAAGTGTCGGAATATCTGACCAAAGTGCGGCCGCAGGACCCTTAGTAAATGAGCCCCAATGTACCACTGACCATCCAACAATAGTCTGAAACATGATATGACTTCTAAACACCAGAAACTAAACATCAAGAATCAGTCAATGAAGAGGAGGCCAGGAGGGAAGAGAAGGAGGAAGTATGGGGGAAGGAGAAAGGAAGAAAGAGGGAATAAATGGCAATATAAAGGAGAGTGGAAAACATTATCTAATGGAAGAAATGGCTAGGGAAAAGAAAGAAAGAAAGAAAGAAGAGAGGAAGGAAGAGAAGAAAGAAGGAAGGAAAGAAGGATACAAGAGAGAAAGGATGGTAAGAAGTAAAAAAGCGAGGAAGGAAGGAAAGACAAAAGGAAATAAGAGAGGAAGGCGGAGATGGAGGATCTCCTACCATCTTTCCAGCTCAGCTGATCCTGCTGTGAGACCGTTTAGGCCCGTTGCCTGCTGTTCCAGTTCAAATAAAGAACTGTGACTTGATTTGCACAATGTTACCTCCGTCTGATCCCTGGATACGACTGTTACCACCACGGGCTCCCCATCAGTTACCCAGGGACTCATCTTACAGACACTCAGGGGTTGCCTCAGGAAAAACCAGTACATAAGCCTCTCCCTCCATATTTCTTGCACACACCACCTGCTGGAGACCTGCCAGGCTGTAGGACAGCCCTCCGGTCCCCATACCAAGCACCGTGACATCAGCGTGCCCTATGCCGCAACCTCCAGCCACTCCGGTATTCTGGGCCCTGGCTGACTCCAGGCCCCAAGAAAAGGCTAGGTCCGGGTGGGGGATGTTGTGATTCCACTTCTTTGAGTGTACAGTGAGGGTGTCCTCACACTGCTGTGCCTTGCCCTCTGTCTATCAGGTATTGTCCCGGTGCTAACATATCTTTCTGTATACAGTTAGTAACAGCATTACTAAGATATATGGATTTGTGTATTCCCAGATTGTGGCTTCTTCAAGTGCACTGGGATTGTGTCCTCACACTGCTGGGCTCTGTCCTCTCTACAGGCAGTGTTAGGTATTGTCTATGGACAGCCGAGTGATCATGCCTTTGTGTATGCTGTTAGTAGCAGCAGGGCTGTGAGAAATGAATTTATATTCCAGGATTGTGGCTTTTCCAAGTGCACTGGATTTGTATCCTCACACTGCTGTGCTCTGTATACTGTGCATTGAGCTGCTGTGCAGTCCTTCTCCTCCTGTTGTAGTATATTTCTTGTCTGATGTATAGTAAGTCTATTTACTATCTTATATGATATCATGTATGATGTGGGGTATAATATATAGGGGAAATTGTCTTCAAAGGGGTTGTTCCCATTTCAGCAAATTAATGTTATTGTTTGTATTATAAAAAGTGATACAATTTTCCAGTATACTTTCTGTATCAATTCCTCAAGATTTTCTAGATCTCTGCTTGCTGTCATTCTATAGGAAGCTTCTCTGTTCAATCTGACCATGGTCACACAGGTGCACAGCTCGATATATCATAGAGAGTAATCAGAGCCGTGTGATATATAACGAGCCGTGCACCTGTGTGATATAACGAGCCGTGCACCTGTGTGATATAACGAGCCGTGCACCTGTGTGATATAACGAGCCGTGCACCTGTGTGATATAACGAGCCGTGCACCTGTGTGATATAACGAGCCGTGCACCTGTGTGATATAACGAGCCGTGCACCTGTGTGACCAGGGTCAGATTTCTGTCCACTCAAAGTAAACATAGAAGCTTCCTATAGAATGACAGCAAGCAGAGATCTAGAAAATCTTGAGGAATTGATACAGAAAGTATATTGGAAAATTGTATCACTTTTTATAATACAAACAATAACATTAATTTGCCTAAATGGGAAAAACCCCTTTAACTCGAATCTGATAACTTTTGCCTCGTAATAACACAGAGTAAAGTCTATAAAAAGTTTACTGCACCTTTAATTAACTCTTTAGATGTAACGTTACCCTTTATTCCATAGTTATGCTATGATGTGTGGTTCACTGAAGGATACATTATACAGACTAGATATATAGAATCTATGGAATAAGATACCGTATTTTCCGGACTATAAGGCGCACATAAAAACCTAGGGTTTCCTTAGAAATCCAAAGTGCGCCTTATAGTCCGGTGCGCCCTATGTATGGAGGAGGGCAGCGGACCCTACTTACATAGGTCCCCGCTACCGGAGACCGGAGACAGCAGATCTCCAGCGGGAACTGCAGACCACGCGGCACGAACAACAGGCGCCTTAGCGCGAACCAACTTCTGCCGCGTGGTCTGCAGTTCCCGCTGGAGATCTGCTGTCTCCGGTAGCGGGGACCTATGTAAGTAGGGTCCGCTGCCATCCTCCACCTGAAGGGACCCCCTTCCCCGCTCACCTCTCCGGTCTCCACTCCGGTCGGTCTCCGCTCTGCCACGCCCCCGGACCTCCGCCACGCCCCCGGACCCTGCGCCTTATAGTCCGGTGCGCCTTATTTATGGAATTATTCCATATATAAGGCATCTAGTACTGATGCGCCTTATAGTCCGGTGCGCCTAATGGCCCGGAAAATACGGTATATATACAGGCAGTCCCCGGGTTACGTACAGGATAGGTTCCGTAGGTTTGTTCTTAAGTTGAATTTGTATGTAAGTTGGAACTGTATATTTTATATTTGTAGCTCCAACCAAATTTTTTTTGGTCTCTGTGACAATTGGATTTTAAAATTGTTGGATTGTCATAAGAACCAGGAACAATAATAAAGCTTCTTTAGAAGCTGTTACAGCTGATTATTGTAGCCTAGGACTAAAGTACAGTAATTACCAATATCCAGAGGTCCGTTTGTAACTGGGGGTCGTCTGTAAGTCGAGTGTTCTTAAGTAGGGACCGCCTGTATTTATATATATATATATATATATATATATATATATATATATATAGATGTATAATATAGATGTAGAATATAGATGTAGAATATATGGACATATACTGTATATAGATGTATAATATTTGTATTACGTGTTTAGCTTTTGGATTCTCCCCAATGCCACATACCCCCCACACTGACAGACGCGGCTGCAACCAGAACACTGCCCCCTTATTCCTACCAGGATGACTTCACCCGGACAACCTGTATTTACTCCAAAAATAATACCAGCAGCGGCACCGACTCCGGAGGAACGGATGTAACTCCGGAATATAAAGTATCAGAAGCCTCCAGCCTGGCAGAAGGGGTTAAAAATAAGATGATGCAAAGTTCCTAAGCATTAGGACATTTCTCTTTATACTGTACCACCTGCTGTATACTGGGAAAAAAAGTGTAATCATACCTATGTGTATGTTGTTAGTAGCAGCAGGACTGTGAAATATAGATATATTTTCCAGTATTGTAGCATCTCCAAGTGCACTGGCGGTGTTTCCTCATACTTCTGTGCTCTTTGCTCCCTGCAGAGAGATGTGTCAATGGAGAGATGTGTAACCATAGCTTTGTGTATGTTGTTTTGTAGCAGCAGGACTGTGAAAAATCTATTTATATTCCAGACTTGTAGCTCCTCGAAGTGCTCACAGTTCTGTTCACTTAACTCTTTGCATTGTACTGCATACAGTGCTGTGTTTTTACAGCGGGGAGGTGCATAAGCATACATTTTTGTGTATGATGTTAGTAGCAGCAGGGCTGTGAAATATAGATTAATATTCCAGGCTTGTAGCTTCTCCAAGTGCACACTGTAGAGATCTTTGCTCACTGCCGCCAGTTTAAGGTATGCCCCCTGGAGAGATGTGTAATTATAACTTTGTGTATGTTTTTCGTAGCAGCAGGGCTGTGAAAAATCTATTAATATTCCAGGATTGTAGCTTCTTGAAATGCACAGTTCAGTTCACTTACCTCTTTGCATTGTGCTGCAAACAGTGCTGTTTTTTCACACTGGGGAGGAGCATCAACATACATTTTTGTGTATCATATTAGTAGCAGCAGGACTATGAAATATAGATTTATATTCCAGGCTTATAGCTTCTCCAAGTGCACTGGGGAAGTGTCCTCACACTGCTGTGCTCTGTGCTCTCCGCAGCCAGTATAAAGTATTCTCCCTGGAGAGATGTGTTATCATAACTTTGTGTATGTTGTTAGTATCAGCAGGACTGTGAAAAATTGATTTATATTTCAGGATTGTAGCTTCTGTAAGTGCACAGGGGAGTGTCCTCACACTGTTGTGCTCCGTGCTCTGTGCAGCCTGTATCACACATTTACATTGCATAAAGTATGCAATTGTAACTCTTTTATGCCGTTAGTAGCAGCAGAGCTGTGTAAATTGATTCATATTCCATCACAGTGATTACTCCTAGTGCTCTTGGTTCTCTGCACATTTCACTACAGTGACGACTTCTGGTATCGACCACAAGTGACGACGTTCCATAGGTTTCATGGGATTGCTGAAACCCTTCAGTGACTGATTTGTTGATCTGTGGACAAAATTAAATGGATTTAATGGAAATTAGGTAATTTTTCCCAGGACACAGGAATGGGAATGCTGGGAATGGGATGTTCCTACATTGGCAAATTTGTCCCTCCATAATTAGAGCCGGAGCATGTAGTGGGGACCCCGGAGAAGGGTCTCAGCCATTGATTGTCACCGTCATCTGCTGATCTGATAACTTCCTCTACATCCTAAATCTTGTCTCTCTTATTTTCCGCAGTTAGGGAGCGATGACTGAGCTGCGATCGCTCTGGAGACGGGAAATGATTGATGGAAGCGTCTGGTTAATTGCCTTTTTGTCTACAATTAGCGAAGCCTATCACGCTTCACGAGCCGCTGATTGATGGCGACTCCGACAGGCGAAATATCGGGAATTGCCTTTAATCGCTGTAATAACCACCCCCATATCTGCTGTCATGCTGAGAAGCATCTCCAGGGGGTCTCGGTGGAGATGGAACAGGGGCTCGTCTCACCTGTCTGCACAGATCACAGGTGACTTGTCTGAGGGTCCGCAATAGACCACGACCTTCATTCTACCATGACCTTGATTACAGGAAAGCACATTGAAAAGGCTGAAACAGAGTTTTCTCCATTAGGGGGCGCAATACTTGATAGATTATAGTAAAGACAGTCCTAGGGTTACATACCAGATAGGTTCCTTGGGTTTGTACTTAAGTTGAATTTGTATGTAAGTCGGAACCTTATATTTTATAATTGTAGCTCCAGATAAAAAATTTTTGCCCCATTGACAATTTTATGGCTGTGATGGGACCAAGGATTATCAATAAAGCTTCATTACAGACACCTTACGGCTGATTATTGCAGTTTGGAGGTAAAGTAACATCCAGAGAGCTTCACCAGAGGTCACAGGGGGCAGAGGGGTCTGTCTGTAACTAGGGTTCGTCTGTAAGTCGGGTGTCCTTAAGTAGGGGACCGCCTGTATATGGAACTTGCATGATACAGTAAAAAATAGATAATGGGGCAGATTTACTTACCCGGTCCATTCGCGATCCAGCGGCGCATTCTCCGACGCTGATTCGTGTCTTCCGGTGATTCACTAAGGTAGTGCACACGATGTCCACCAGGTGTCGCTGCTGCGCTGAAGTCCGCCGAGGTCCGCCGAAGTTCACAAAGCTAGGCTTTTACGAATACGAAGGGTTTTCCGACGGCCACGCTCCCTCGATTTCCGTCACATGAATCCCGGCGCCGATGCGCCACAATCCGATCCCGTGCGCCAAAAACGGGGTAATTCGGCACAAAACGATAATTTTCGTCCAACCCGACCTAAAAAACACGATTCGGGCCCTTAGTAAATGACCCCCATTATGCTCTTCACCCTTAAATGGTTGAGCACCAAACATATCAGTTCTGTGTCCTCCTGAGGGGGGGACTTAGATAATACTTCAATCTGTAGAAGTCTTCAAAGAAATCCACCAGGGGGCCAGAATGGAGGCCACCATGGAAGGTCTAAGTCTGTCACGCGCCCTTAGTAAAGGTGCACCACAAAAAAGTTGGTGACCTCTATTGTGCCAGTGCAGGTAAGCGATCTTAATGAATCTGTCGCACCGAGCATTATACACGGACAGAGATCTCTTAGTGCACTTTGCACTACTCTTAGTAAATGGGGCTCATTTACTAAGGGTCCGAACTTCGCACTTTCGTTTCCCGAATATTTCCGTTTTGCGCCAAATTGCCCCAAGATTTTGGCGCATGGGATCGGATTGTGACGCAACGGTGCCGGCTTTCGCGCAACAGAAATCGGGGGGTGTGGATGTCGGACAACCCGACGAATTCGGAAAAAACACGGAATTTAAAAAAGAATTTGTGTCGCAAGATCAGCACTTACATGCACCAGGAAGAAGAAGGTGAACTCCGGCGGACCTCAGCGCAGCAACGACACCTGCTGGATATCGGGCACATGGACCTTAGGGAATCCCGGCAGACCCAAATCCTCGTCGGACAACGCACCGCGGGATCGCGACTGGACCGGGTAAGTAAATGAGCCCCAATGTGTTCCTATATATCAAAACAACCAAAACAAAATTCATTAATAATGTTCATTTTGAGTTCATTTGGAAACAAAAAAAAAAAATTACAAATACAAGTACAAAAAATTACAAAAAAAGCCTTTTTTCTACTTTTGACCCCAAATAAAACTAAAAAGGAAAAAAAATCTTCAAACTTGTATTTTAACTAGCTCTATGTGTCCCCCCAAAAAAAGTAGCATGCGAAAAGAAAAAAAAAGAAGTTATGGCGCTTTAACCGCAATGTACGTAAATTCGCTAAACATGCCTAGTCACTAGAGCATCACTAAGGGGTTAATATTTGCACAACATAAGAAATCTCATTAATAGAATACTACTTAAGATACAGTATAGCTTGTAAGGACGTGCAGTTCGGGTCTTCCGGCGATTCATGAAGGTCCTGCGCCCGATGTCCACCAGGTGTCGCTGCTGCGCCGAGGTCCGCCAAGTTGCGTCGGAGTTCACTGATCTCTTCCTGGTGCATGTGAGTATGGCCCGTGCGACCATTTTTTTGTTTTAAATGCGGCGGTTTTTCCGAATCCGTCGGGTTTTCGTTCGTCCACGCCCCCCATGATTTCCGTCGCGTGCATCCCAGCGCCGATGCACCACAATCCGATCGCGTGCGCCGAAAAAACCCAGGGCAATTCATGGAAAATCGGCGCAAATCGGAAATATTCGGGTAACACGTCGGGAAAACGCGAATCGGGCCCTTAGTCAATGACCCCCATTAATCAAGACTTTTAGACCTGTTTTCAACACTTTTCTGACTTGTCTGACTAAGGGGCGTGGTCTGCGAAAAGGGGCGTGACCTGTGAGGGAAAGGGGGTGTGGTCAGGTAGAAAATAGCCAGCGTGCCAATTATTTTTAGACTTTGCGTCACATTGTAGCGCACAGTTTAGAACAACTATGAAGGTGGAAATTAGAACAGGACACTTCTAAACTGCAGCAGAGTTTAGTCAGTGGGAGGCCACACGTGGCAGTAACGCATCACGACAGCTGAGAGGAGGAGATTTGCCTGATTACGTTGCATGCGTCTTGTAAACGCAATGTTGACTCTAATGCTATTAGGCAAATCTCCTCTTCTCAGATGTTGTGATGCGTTTGAAAACAAATGCGCTACTGCAACGTGTGAACACGACCTAATAAATGAGCCGCAGCAAAAAAAAATAGTGTTGTCTGTCTGTGCAATGGTGGAGCCTGCGCCACATTGTTACACTAAGGCCCCTTTCACACTTGAGTTTTTCACGCACATATTCTGCGCGTGCTTTTGACGCGCAGAACTTGCATTGCACTCTGACCCATTGTAATCAATGGGTCTTTTCAGACTTGCATTTTTTTTCACGCGCACATGCGTGTTTTTTTTTTAACGCGCGTTTAAATCTCAGCATGCTCTACTTTTGCAAGTCACGCGCGTGAAAAACGCACCATATAAGTCTACGGAGACGCATCAAAAACGCATCGCACTCTGAGACACATACAAGTGCAACGCGTTTTTCACGCATCAATTGCCATAGAAAAGATAGAGCTCAGTCCTGAGTCCTTTCTGCGCGTGAAAAACGCATTGAAATTGCAATGAAAATGCATTAAAGGGAACCTGTCACCAGGAGACCCATTTTTAGCACTCCCCCAGTCCCCACAGAGCACAGTACATACACTGCCAAAGTGTTTTTGTATAAAAAATAGGTTTTACAGAAAAAAAGATATGTTATATTGCACCTGTCATTAGCATCTGCTGTGTGACTAGGCAGTTGCCAAATGGGAGGGGCTGGAAAGGTGCAGCCCCCCCCACCCTTGGGAAACAGCTCCTCCATGTGACCTGCTAATATTAATAAAGAGCTCTGTGGCATTACCAGAGCCCTCAGTGCTGCAGATTCACAGGGTGTTACAAAGAGCAGAACATGTTCCTTCTCCCTCAGCCTGTGTAATCTAGCAGCAGCAGGAAGTACAAAGGAGGGGAGTCTCTGCTCATTGTAACAGCCTGTGAAGCTACAGCACTAAGGTGTTCTGGAAACACACTCCAGAGCCCTTCAGACTCATTAGCATAATTATAACAGTTGGTTTTAGAAGGGAAGAGGCCATGGATAATAAGAAGATACCACAGTCCTGGTGCCTGGATCTATGATTAATGTCCCTGGTTTATCAGGATGGATTTTGATGGTAGATTTCCTTTCGGTTGGCCGTTGTTTCTTCAGTTTAAGAACCTTTGACAGGCTTTAAGGGGCTCTTGTATACACTTGTGATGAGTGAGTCTTGGCTTACGTAGCCATGGGCTTCCCAGAAGCCTTAGGGTGATGCCACACATGGCGTTTTTGATCCATTTTAGAGCATGCGTTTTCGGTCCGGTAAAAAACGTATGCGTTGGTCTAAAGTCTCTATTACTTTATACCTCCCAACAGAAGGTGAAAGAGGGACAAGATGTGTAACATGGGTATGGAAATTGATTTTACGGTCTGTATTTGTTTATGAGTCTGACCTTGTCTAGGGGTTTGCTCTGGGGGCGCAATTTGTTTAAAGGAAACCTACCATTTGATGTGATGCATTATGAAGCAAACATACCTTAAGACTGCTGTAGCTACACTGATGCAGGATTATATCTTGGTTAATCCCTGAGCTGAGTGGTTTTGCTGAAGAAAGATTATGATAATGAAGCCCTGTCCCTTCTATGGCTGGTTCAGCGCTTCTCCTAGCCTGTGAGTTTCTCTCTGCAGGAGAAGATAACGCAATCACTTTTCTCCCTGCCAGGCAGAATAATCAATTGCTGCACCCTCCCCCAGCTGCTGTGTATGAGTGATCCTGCTCAGGTTGATTAGTGCTTGACTAACCCCCATTTGTAATTCCAAGCTCCCTTGTGCCATGCTGATCCAGCTTTCCCAAGGTCCTGAATTTTATTATAGTTTTTCAGCAAAACCACTCAGCTCAGGGTTTGATCCAGCAGCAGTGTAGCTACAGTAATCTCAAGGTATGTTTTCTTTAAGGGTCTGATCTCTGTATTTGTTTAGTTGTCTGGTCTGGGGTCCTATTTTATGAGGGTTCTGGTCTGGGGGTCTTTCTTTCTTTGGAAGGTCTGCTATGGGGTTTATATTTGTTAAGGGGTCTGGTCTTGGGTCATGATTTTTTTATAAGGTCTGGTATGAGGTTTCAATTTGTTAAGGGTTCTAGTTTAGGGTCTGAAATTGTTAAGTGTTATGGTTTGGTGTCTGTATCTGGTATGGGGGTCTGTATTTGTTTAGTAGGTCTAATTTAGGATTTTCTATTAATTGTATGGAGTACAAGTGAATTATATATATGTAGTATGTAGAACATATTCACATACTTATGGATTTTAATTTCTTGATTCTATTGGCAACACCCCTGCCGATGAAAGGCAGAGGGGTTGTTACGAATACGCCAACCATGTAGCTTACAGCCTGTGAAGGGTCTTATCAACCCTACAGCAGGTCACTACATAACACAGGGGAACACTGCAGCGGTAGAGTCTGCCTGGAAAGGCAGGAGTTAAGTGTTGGATGTGATGTAATATGTGTCAACCAATCACATGTGTTCTAATCTTGTATCTGTGAGCTGGGATGCAATTGAAGGAGGAACCACCACCTGACCAGTGGGAGTAATAAAACCTCTGGTCAGGAAAGTTCTAGAGTCAGTGGATTAGAGACTTAGAAGAGTCAGTGCAGCCAGCACACCAGACCAGAGCAGGAGAGCTCAGCTCCCTGCCGGAACAGTTCTGAGGAGCTAGTTATTGAGAGAAAGGGGTATCATCCTACCTTCAAGGGTGATATCTGAAGCAACGCAGGACAAGCTGAAGCATCCTACTAGGACACAGCTACCTCCCAGCCTGCCATTGCATCCAGGCTGGTGATCTACATCCTGTGGTTCCACCTCCAACTGCATCTCCAGCATTCTACCATTTGTTAAGGCACGTTGCTACTGTTCCTGTCGGTTCCAATAAAGAACTGTAAGTTATTTTTGTTCAACCTCTGCCTCCGTCTGGTCCCTGCTACTACGGCTGTCACCATCACGGGCACCCTGTCCACCACACAGAGACTCATACTCTAGACACCAAAGGGTTGCCCCAGGGAGAACCAGTACATCAGCCTCTCCCTCCATATTTCTTGCCAACACCACCTGCTGGAGACCTGCCAGGCTGTAGGACAGCCCTCCGGTTCCCCATACCAAGCACCGTGACACTAGCGTGCCTAGGCCACAACCGCCAGCCACTCAGGTACTGCGGGCCCCGGCGGACTCCAGGCCCCGAGAAAAGGCTAGGCCCCGGTGGGGGATGTTGCATATTCATAAACCAAGAAAATCAATATAAAAAGTTGAAGCTTATTGCACCCCGCGGGATTGTGGGTAATTGTATATTAATCATGTAATTGTATTATAAGATGAATTCTTAATATTTAATAAAACATAATCATTTCATTTTAAACTCCAAAACCCCGAAGACCCTGAAAGATCCCAACTCCACCATTTTTTCACGTCTCTTTTACTTTAAGAGGAGGATATAAAAACCGACTACATCTTCGCTCTCTCATGCAATCGCCTCCTTTAATGTGTCGAATAAATGGATCTGCAGCAAAATGTATGAAACAATCATAATAAAATACAAATATGAAGAAACATAAAAAGTCTAAGGTTACACATTTGTCAATTTTTTCATTATTAACATAAAAAGACTAATTTCCCAGAGATCAGAGACCTCTCCCGCATTATCCGCCTCACACTTGTCCTGATTTGCATTACATTTATAATAGGAATTATGGCAACGGGAAGACGGGAGAAGAATTCATAAAGAGCTCGACCAAGAGAAGAAGAAATCTCTCCTTTCTAGGATAAATTATATCATTTATGTACACAGTGACTGCACCAGCAGCAGAATAGTGAGTGCAGCTCTGGGGTATAATACAGGATGTAACTCAGGATCAGTACAGGATAAGTAATGTCATGTATGTACACAGTGACTGCACCAGCAGCAGAATAGTGAGTGCAGCTCTGGGGTATAATACAGGATGTAACTCAGGATCAGTACAGGATAAGTAATGTCATGTATGTACACAGTGACTGCACCAGCAGCAGAATAGTGAGTGCAGCTCTGGAGTATAATACAGGATGTAACTCAGGATCAGTACAGGATAAGTAATGTCATGTATGTACACAGTGACTGCACCAGCAGCAGAATAGTGAGTGCAGCTCTGGAGTATAATACAGGATGTAACTCAGGATCAGTACAGGATAAGTAATGTCATGTATGTACACAGTGACTGCACCAGCAGCAGAATAGTGAGTGCAGCTCTGGAGTATAATACAGGAAGTAACTCAGGATCAGTACAGGATAAGTAATGTCATGTATGTACACAGTGACTGCACCAGCAGCAGAATAGTGAGTGCCGCTCTGGGGTATAATACAGGATGTAACTCAGGATCAGTACAGGATAAGTAATGTCATGTATGTACACAGTGACTGCACCAGCAGCAGAATAGTGAGTGCAGCTCTGGGGTATAATACAGGATGTAACTCAGGATCAGTACAGGATAAGTAATGTCATGTATGTACACAGTGACTGCACCAGCAGCAGAATAGTGAGTGCAGCTCTGGAGTATAATACAGGATGTAACTCAGGATCAGTACAGGATAAGTAATGTCATGTATGTACACAGTGACTGCACCAGCAGCAGAATAGTGAGTGCAGCTCTGGAGTATAATACAGGATGTAACTCAGGATCAGTACAGGATAAGTAATGTCATGTATGTACACAGTGACTGCACCAGCAGCAGAATAGTGAGTGCCGCTCTGGGGTATAATACAGGATGTAACTCAGGATCAGTACAGGATAAGTAATGTCATGTATGTACACAGTGACTGCACCAGCAGAATAGTGAGTGCAGCTCTGGAGTATAATACAGGATGTAACTCAGGATCAGTACAGTATAAGTAATGTCATGTATGTACACAGTGACTGCACCAGCAGCAGAATAGTGAGTGCAGCTCTGGGGTATAATACAGGATGTAACTCAGGATCAGTACAGGATAAGTAATGTCATGTATGTACACAGTGACTGCACCAGCAGCAGAATAGTGAGTGCAGCTCTGGAGTATAATACAGGATGTAACTCAGGATCAGTACAGGATAAGTAATGTCATGTATGTACACAGTGACTGCACCAGCAGCAGAATAGTGCGTGCATTCTCATTCTGCTGTGTGCTACTGAAGGGTGTGGTTGTGTGCTGCTGAGCTCCTGCACCACCTGGTGGAAGATCAATCCACCCAGGCCTGCTCTCTCCTCCCCAGGGAGGGAGTGGGTTTTCTGGGATGAGTGAACCAGGCAAATCCCGGGCTTCTGCCTCTCGGACTAGGCCGGCGGGGGGCAGGAAAAGCCAGATACCGGCCAACATGGAGGGGGTGAGAAGATCTGCCCGAACCCAAGGACGCAGCGATGTGACCTCGGCTGCCACCCCCAAGACCCAGGGAAGCCGCAAGGTCTCCGGTTCACAGAAGATCAAGGCAAGTAACATCAGCCTGAGTGCTCCTCCTGGAAAGCTGAGTGACTGTGCGGGAAAGTTGGGTGGTTCAGCTGGAAAGCTGGGTGCTCACGGAGGTGTGCAAAAAGCATGGGGACATCTAAAGGCCCGGGAGTCTGCTACCATCTATGGCTCCCGGATTGCTGAGCACCTCCGTGAGTACGAGGAAGCTGGCAAGGCGATGAATAGGCTCCAGGAGGAGATACGCGAGACCTTGGCCCTAGCGGGGGTGGCTACACAGAAGAAAAAGTCTGATCTTCTTAACACCATTGACAGACTTAAAGCCGAGGTCACCGCTCTGCAGGAAAAACGACGGTTGATCCGGGAGCACAGCGGTCCGTTCAGGGAAAAGTTGGAGAACGACGCAAGATTTGATGACATGCGCCAGGAGCAGCTGAGAAAGCTGAAGGGGCTTCAGATCCAGGCGGATGAAGGCGATGGCGATGATGAGGAGGATGAGGAAGACCTGCCGTGTCCGTCTGGTGGCCTGCACCAACACCAGCAGGCCTCGCACGACAGGCTGCCTGCAGAGCAAGCGCCATTACCATCAGGCTGCGGCTCTGCCAACCTGGAGGAGGAAAGTGATGACAGCGGCCAGGGGGGGGCGCTAATGGCTCAGATCCGTCAGCTTGAGTCCCCAGTTCACCTCCAGAACTTCTCCTTCGGCGATGATATGCCAGATGACGACCTAAAGAGAAAGAAGAGAGCCAGGAAGATCAAGGCGTCTCAGGAGGTGAATCTGGTGTTTCGTCCCCTCCCTGCTCCCTCCGGGCGGGCAGCAGTGCCAGCCTGTCGTGTAGGCCCCGTTACCCAGCCCAGCACGAATCCTGCAGTGGACTCGGTGCAAGGGTGCGGGGAGATTGCAAAGCCACGTTCCACCATGGCGCAGAGCACCAGCCTTGTTTGTAGTAGCAAGGATGGTGCAGGGAAGGCATCGGCCGAAAGGCCGGACAGTGAGGGCGATCCAGCAGGTCCTGGTACTGTGCGCTGCCCCCCAGTGGGAGGGGGGGGTGGCCCGGTGCCAGGGGCAGTGGCGGTGGCTCCTGTGGCCCCTAGCGCTGTGGCTGCATCTAGCTCCGGTGGGCAGCGGCAGTGTGATGGGGCTGCTGGGGCTTGTGGTGCGGCGCCTCCCAAGCGTCCTGTGCAGCCTGTGGGAAAGGGCGCAGGAAAAGTTTTATTTTGTATCGGTGCATCTGACCCTGGAGATGACCATAAGAGACTGTCCGGAGTCAATAAGGACAAGCGGCCTCTTTCATCCAGCGAGCAGCGATGCTCAAACCTTAGAAAAACTGTGGGACAACAAGGGGTTAATGCCAATGAGGCAGAGGGCACAAGTAAGATCGGGGTTGGAGCTGCCTCTTCTCAGGCTGTATCAGCTATGGAGGTGGCTCTACCCCCAGTGCCCAGTGACGCCGAGGCAACCCCAGGTCCTCCTGGCCCAGCTGGTGTGAGTGATGCAAGGAAGCGAGGCAGTGATGCAAGGAAGCGAGGCAGTAATGTACATAGTGTGGTGAATGTGGGGGTGGTGAATGGTGATGGGGGGGATCCTGGTAGGAGTCCTGGTCCATCTGCACCCCCAGTGGTGGCCGCTCCCATAAGGAGCTATGCGAGTGTCACCGCTGGGGCAAGTGGGGTTAACTCCTTGTCTCCTGGCTCTGGGAATAGCGTTTTGCAAAGGCGTCTTCTGGAGGCTCTCAGGAGAGGGGAAAAGTCAATCACTGTAGAGGGAAGAGAGGTTGATCTGTCCTTCTGGACAGACAGGCATGGCCTGGCAGCCTTCCAAGAGAAAAGGGGGGGAGAGACTGTATGGTCTTTACCCACAACTGGGCCCGGAGCTGCCCGTAGGAATGTGGTTCGTCTTCGCTGGAGGGGCAGTGACGCATGCCCACCCAGGTCAAGGGTGGTGGAGCTTCTCCTGAAGATGAACTTCAGGGCTAGTGACATCTTTGCCCTGATACATCCTTATGGTACTCCGGAGTTCGATGTCAGCTTTGTTCGGCCGGAGGGCTTAGAGCTCTTCTGGTCGAATTATGAGCTGGCAAAGAACGAGCCCGCATGGCGAGACTTTGCTGTGCAAGCAGTGTCTCGCCAAAACACAGTCAAGAAGGTGACCGTTTTGACCCGTAACGAGTCACTTTCTTGCATGGACATCATGACTTGGCTCAGTCGTTATGGTGAGGTTGTACAGGTACCTCAGAAAAACCGCGATGAATTTGGCATTTGGTCTGGGGCCTGGACCTTCATGATGAAGTTGAAGTGTTCAGGCGGCACAGTCGCCCACATTCCTTCTTCAGCCTTTCTTGGGCGGGACAGAATCCTGATTTTCTACCAGGGGCAGCCGAAGGTCTGTCACAGGTGCGGTGACCCCACACACTTTAGCGCCAGCTGCCAAGTGCAGAAGTGCGCTTTGTGTGGTGGGCTAGGTCATCTCGCTGCATCCTGTAAGGACATTAGGTGTAACCTGTGTGGTGAGCTCGGTCACCCTTTCAGCCGTTGTCCTCGCTCCTTTGCCAATGCGGTTGTGACCCCAGTGGAGGAGAGCCATGAGGTTGCTTCTGCTGGGGAAGGTACCAGCAGAGGTGGAGGAGCTGAGGGGCCTGTGAAGAAAAGTAAGAATAAGTCACCTTCTCAGTTGAGGCGGCTTGAAGCCAGACAAAAAGGGAGAGAACTGGGGAAGCCTCAGGTTGCTGGGGTGACCCTTGGTCCTTCCTCAGAGGCTGGTCATGCTACTGAGGCCCTGAGGGATGATGAGTTGGATGAGGAGGTCAGGAGGATGGAGCGCGAGAAAGGTGCCATGTCCTCCACGTCCTCCCATTATGAGAGTATGGATGAGGATAACAGGATTTGGCTAGAAAATAAGCGCAAGCAGAAAAAGAAAAAACGCGGCGTATCTAAGGTACCTAAGGAAGGGAAAACTTCCTCCCCTCTGGTTGAGCTTTCCAACCGGTTCCTCACCCTCGATGAGATCGCCTCCTCGGAAGGAGAGGCTGAGGGTGGGGTTCTGGAGGTGGCGGCGGAGCAGCCTGCAGGGGTCGCCGAGTCTCTATCCTCTGGGGAAGCCGGGTCCTCAGAGTGGGAGACTGACTCAGAGTCAGGAGACAAGGACGAAGGAGAGGGTGGTCCGGGTGGGTCCTTGGGGGCCAGTAATAACATGGACACCTCGATTTCGTTAAAAAGAAGTTGCCCCAATGCTGAAGGGAAAAGGGAAAAGGGATCATCCTCAGAGGACAGTAGAGGGAAGGGAGGTAGTAAGAAAAAAGCCGTCTAACTCAATCACTCATGATGGCGGCACCCACTCCGTTGACGCTGGCGTCCATTAATGTCGCCAGCATTAAGTCTGATGCGGCTAGATTTGCGGCCTTTGATTTTCTCGGCCGTGTTGAAGCCGACATTTTATTTTTGCAGGAGACCAGGCTGCCAGATTTGGCGGCCGTGTTTAAAGCTAAGAGGGAATGGAGACACGGGCCTTCCTATTGGTCTCTTGCGGCCGAGCCGTATAGCGGAGTGGCGGTCCTTTTTACCGCACCGGTAGAATGCCGACGAGTTATTGAGTTAGAAATGGGGAGGTGCCTGATCCTGGATGTCCTCATGAAGGGACAAGAACTTCGTCTTATTAACATCTATGGTCCCCAGTCCAAGTGGGACAGGAAGTGTCTCTTTATGAGGATCAAGCCCTACCTTTTTACAAGTCGGCAGGTGGTCTTTGGAGGGGACTTCAATGCTGTCACGAGGTCCCAGGATAGGGGAGGTTCCAGAGACAAGCTGACTTATGATAGCGTCGCTCTTAATAGCATAGCCAGTGAAGCTCGCCTGGTGGATGTCCACATCCGGCACACCCCAGGCCACGCGGGGTTCACCTATTATAGGGGTAGCTGCAGGTCTAGAATAGACAGGTTTTATTTAAAGGAGGAAGCCATCTCTTCAGCAGTGTCCGTTGTTGAGGTGGAGTTCTCCGACCACTGTTTAATTTTGTTTTCTCTGAATGTTACAGAGACCCCCCGGATGGGAAGAGGCTACTGGAAGCTCAATTCGTCTCTCCTGGAAGAAGCGGAGATCAGACAATCCTTTGAGGACTTTCTTCAGAGCCAGGTACCATTGCTGGGCCTTTGTAGCAGTAAGTCAGAGTGGTGGGAGATGCTCAAGAAAAGGGTGGCGAGATTCTTCCGCCAGCTCTCGAGCCTCAGGAGCCTGGACAGGTACCGCCTGTATCAGGGCCTGAGGAGGAAACTCGAGCATCTCGTCTCGACTGGAGGTAGTCGTGAGGACATCTCCAGAGTGAAATCCTTGCTGAAGAGGTGTCAGTACGATAGACACGCATCTTTGGTTTTTGAGAGGGATTACGGGAAATACCGCTCGCCCGACCCATACAGAAACTGCAAGATGTCAGTGAATGGTAAAGTTGTCACAGGACTGGTTGACAGTACGGGATCCCTGAAAAGGTCCAGATCAGGGATTCTGGAGGTCGTCAGATCCTTCTACTCGCACCTCTTGGGCAGGAAGGATCTAGATCGGGATGTGATGCTTTCCTGGCTGAAACTGTCCCTGAGCCAGGAGTAGACCCCTCTCTTGATGTTTTGACAGAGATGATCAGGGAAGAGGAAGTCAGCCGGGCGATTGAAGGGCTCGCCCTCAAGAAATCGCCAGGTCCGGATGGCTTAACATCTGAGTTTTATAAGACCTTTAAGGACGCCTTGGTTCCCCTCTTGACTGAGGTATTCAATGAGTGTCTTTCCTCGGGCGCTCTGCCGAAGTCAATGAGGAGGTCTGCCCTGATCATCCTGTCAAAGGGTAAGGACCGATCTCGTATTGAGAACTGGCGTCCCATAGCGCTTCTCAATACGGACAGAAAGGTTTTGGCAAAGGTGCTGTTTAATCGGCTGGTGCAGTTTGCACCCCGGCTCCTTTCGGGGACCCAGCACTGCTCTGTTCCAGGCCGCAGTACATTTAGTGCTGTGCTTTGTGTCCGGGAGGCAGTGGAGCAGGGCAGGGCTGGTAACTGGAAGGGGTACTTGCTGTCCTTGGATCAGGCTAAGGCGTTTGATCGTGTTAACCACGAGTACCTCTGGTCTGTCCTTCTGAGGTATGGCCTGCCGGGTGGGTTTGTTAATTGGCTGAAAGTTTTGTACGCAGGGGCAGAGAGTTTCCCGCTTGTGAACGGTTGGATTGGCCGCTCTTTTGAGGTTGGGTCTGGTGTTCGCCAGGGTTGTCCTCTGAGCCCACTACTGTACGTGTTCGCGATTGACCCATTCCTTAGGAGGGTTGATCGTGGGCCGTTGGTGGGAGTCGGGATGGACCGGGCAGCACCGGAAGCCACTCTAAGGGTGGTAGCGTATGCTGATGACGTCACTGTTTTTGTGTCCTCGAGAGGGGAGGCGCAATGGGTGATGTCAGAAGTTGACCGCTACTCAGAGGCTTCTGGGTCCAAGATCAACCGGGATAAGTGTGAGAGTCTCTGGCTGGGAGAGGGAGGTCCAGGCTTTGATCTCCCGGACACTCTTCCAGGGCCCCAAGACTCTGCCAATGTTCTCGGCATCGAATTTGGCCAGGGGGATTACCCCATGCAAAACTGGGACGGCAGGCTTAAGATCGCCGCTCAGAAGGTGGACCAGTGGAAGGGTTGGTCTTTGACCCTCAGAGAAAGGGTTAATCTGATCAAAACTTACCTGCTCCCATTGCTGATATATCTGGGCAGTGTGTGCATGTTGCCAGAACCCCTCTGGACTCGGGTGTACAGTCTGTTCTTCCAGCTGTTATGGGGGAATAGGCTGAACCTTATCAAGAGAGAGGTTACTTACCGCACGAGGAGACAAGGAGGGTTGTGTATGGTCAACCCTGTGGTGTTCCTAGTGAATACCTTTCTTAAGATCAATATCGCCAACCTCTGGAAAGAGAGGGCTCCTCCGTGGGTATACTCCTGCAGGGGATGGTTTCGGCCTTTCTTCCAGGAATGGGAGACAGGAGGACAAGTGAAGGATCTCCGTACACCGCATGGGCATCTTCCGGCTTACGCTACCCCGGTTCTGAAGGTGATTCGCCGGTGGGGTCTGGGAATGTGGGAGATCAGGACCATGTCGAGGAAACTCCTTGACAAGAGGGTTCTGTTGACCCATTTCCAGAAGCCTCTGGCCCTCAGGGATTGCCCAAGTCGGGATCTGGGGGTGGGTTTGAGTTTATTGAATTCTATCCGGATCCCCTTGAAGTTTTGGGACTTGACTTGGCGCTGCTTCCATGGAAAGCTGTGTGTGAGGGACAATCTGAAGTGTAGGAGCTCTGAGGAAAGGGGTTGTCCCCGGGAGGAGTGCGGTGGCCTGCTGGAGAGCATGGACCACTTCCTGCTTCAGTGCCCCTATAACACAGAGGTGTACAACCGGGTGGGCGCTTCCATCCATTGGCCCGGGTTGGCCGGTCTCTCCTATGCGGAGTGGGCCTATGGAGCATTCAGAGGCCTGGGTGGCCGGGACCGCTGCACGTTATTCCTAGTTAGTCTAGTGGTCAGGTACCACACGTGGAACGCACGGTGTTTAGTGTCGACGCAGCGTAAAATCCTCCCGGTGGATGATGTGGTTAGGAACATTCTGGGTGACCTGGTGAAGGTGCGCTCTCTGGAGTATGAGAGGCTGGGCACGGGGAGGGCCTCTCTCCTTTGGAGGGGGTTCTCCTTTAGTGTCCCTTAGTCTGTCATCTCCGCTCCTGGTGTTGGGCTGAAGCTGACACTGTAGATTTTTGTTTTGTGTTCTGAGGTTATAGTGATGTTGGGCTTGCAGGCGCCGAACCTGGGCTTTATGTGGTTTTGATATATGCTGGTTTGTTTAATGTGTTTGTATCTTGTGTTATATGTAGTTATAGTTCTTGTGTGTATATAGGTTGGTTGGTTGGTTTTGGGGTTTTGGTGTTAGGGTGTTAGGTTGGGAGGGGGGTGGACGGGACTTGGACTATACGATCCTGGGCACTGGTCTGGACTATATAGCGTGAACTTTGGACGTTAGACCAGTGTCTGGGGGGGGGAGGGTGATGGGCGTGGGATTTAGTTAGTTATATTTATTGTTATTTAATGTTAATGTTATTTCCGTTATATTCATTGTTATTTCTGTGTTTATTTATTGTTTATTTATTTATGTGTATTTTGCTGTGTATTTCGATATAAAAAAAAAAAAAAAAAAAAAAAAAAAAATTAGGTGGTGGGACTGGGTGAAGGTTTTGTTTGTTTTCATGCTGAGTGTGTGGTGTGTGTGTGGCTGGGCCAGGAGGTTTTGTAAGTTTATTTTCGTTTATATTTGTTCTTTTGTAATTTTTTTGCCAGAAGTTATGGCTTTATTTATGTTTATTATTGTTATGTTTTTCACTTTTATATAAAATAAAAGATTTACAGGATGTAACTCAGGATCAGTACAGGATAAGTAATGTCATGTATGTACACAGTGACTGCACCAGCAGCAGAATAGTGAGTGCAGCTCTGGAGTATAATACAGGATGTAACTCAGGATCAGTACAGGATAAGTAATGTCATGTATGTACACAGCGATTGACATTTACTCATATAATTGGTTACATATTTACCATGATGATATCTCTGTAATGTTATGGAGCTTTTATAGTAAAATATCAGTATCAGTTCTTGGAGATTGCTGGGGAGGTCAGTGTGGGGCTGGATGTGATTATTCCGTGTGCGGGGGATGGGTTCCCGCTGGTCTGGGTTATGTTGATAAAGTAAATTCTATTTTGTCAATTAACATTCCGATTATTATTCCAGGCAGTGAGAAGTATCGCAGCGAGCGGCAGGAGCCTTGTGTATTAGAATTGCTAACAAGTAGCGGAGATCATTCCAGTCCATTATACTGAACCCTGACGCAGTGAGATGTGGTTTGTATGTTTGTGCATTCGCCATTACGTGGTGCGGTCTACGGAAGGATGTCGGGTTTTGTGACATCATGTATACTGTGAGTTTATGGGATGTATAGATTAAGAGAATTTCCATAATGTCAGTAATGTATTCAGAGCTGTAATCCCGTCCAGAGCTGTTAATTTTCACAGTTATCACCTTTTAAACTTTCGCTCTCATCTTACTTTCTTTTCCACTCTCTTGGATGGCTCCTCCCATGCTTAAATTGGGTTCCACCTCTGCTTATCACCATGACTTCCTTCAAAGAAATCCCATAATGTCAGTCATTTAACCAGAACTCACAGCATGTCCATGTTGTTTATTTCCATGGCTGTCACCTTTAAATATCTCCCTCCTCCTCACCTAGACATCCAACCCATCCCTTTGGCCCCTCCCCTACCTAACTCTTTGCAGAACCTGCTTATCTTGTTGGCTTTGTTTTTTTTTGTTGCCAAAGTTGACAACTTTAACACTCCTGGTCCACTCCATCTCTGTTCTTGCTCCACCCCTGCTTAACTTTGTTCCCGCCCCATCTTATCCTGCTGACCTCCTTCAGAGAATTCCTTTAATTTAAAAATTATGCAGCACTACAAAATTTATTTAGATGGTTACCACCTTTTTAAACTCGTCCTCTTTCCCACTATTATACTCTGCTCAATTTTTTGACTCCTCCCCTGCTTATTATTGTTTCCACCCCGGCCTGTGTTGTTTAGTATAAATCTACATCACAATGGGAAAATCTAGTGATATGAATGTCGCATTGGCATCCCACCAGTTTTCAACTTACAAGAGTCCAATAGAAACATGTCTCATTCCACGCCTGATTATAAAAAAGGTTCTTGACCTTTGACCTTGGCTTGCCCATGGACCATGTCTCTACATGTTTCTACACAATGGACAGATCTACTTACCCGGTCCGGTCGCGATCCCCGTCGTGCTTTGTCCAACAAGGATTCACGAAGCTTGTGCGCCGAAGTTCCTGCATCCGTTGCTTCTGCGCTGAGGTCCGCCGGAGTTCACCTGCTTCTTCCCGGTGCTTGTAAGTGCGTGTTTTGCGACACAATTCTAAATGTTAAATCTAGCGCTTTGTGTGAATCCCTTGGGTTGTCCGACGCCAAAACCCCCCCCCCCCCCGATGCGCCAAAATCCGATCGTGTGCGACAAAATCCCAGGGCAATTCGGCGCAAAACGGAAACCGTCGGGGAACCCGACGAAAATGCATCTGACAGGCCCTTAGTAAATGAGCCCCAATGTTCTCTCTCGACCCATCCTGTGGAGCCACCACTAAGCTGGGGCTTCTCTTGAAGTAGCGACCTAGAGGTTCCCTGTGTGAAGATCAGAGCTTAAACAAGTGTAATTCTCCTTTAAGACACTAATCCCATGGTTCTATGTTGAATACTGAAGTGCTCTTATCCCATTGACCCTCCAATAACCTCGGAGTGCTCATGAAGCCCCCTCAATCATTATCGAACCCCCTGTAGGCACATCCGCTCTCCGCGGCTTATGTATTATGTATATGCACTTAACCTTGGAGATATACAGTTCCATTCATTTGCTTTATCCCTTTATGTTATGTAGAGTTATCCGATAGGGTGGACGTCGTGTGAGAGGGACCTTCCACCATGAAAACATCTATTTCCATCATCTGGAGCCGTCCTCATCGCTGCCGGAGGTGACGCTTCTAATCCAATCACAGGAAGAGCCAGCGTGTGATGATGACTTTTGGCTTTAGTTATTTCTTTTATGACATTTATATATTTGCACATCCCTAATGTATGGTCACATACAGATCCCAGATGGAGAAGCCTTTTAAGAGTTTACAGTAATATAATCTTGTAGCTCGTAGCTCGGATGACCATACAGCCGCGCACTGGAGAGAGGAGCGCTCCATAGGGAGGAGTGCGACAGGGCCATACGTATGGGAAAAGATAGAACAAGCTCCATCTGTTTCTCATGTACGGTACGGAATGGTCTCAGTCTGGAGACCTAGCTGCTGTGACTCTCTACTCCCCTCTCCAGAGACTTCTATGAAACCAGACTCCTCAGAGAGCTGCTGTCTGGTTGCCAGCAAGATGGAAGACACAGACGTTTTAGAGTGAAAATCAGATAGGGAGAGAAGTAAGATAATAGCCGAAGAATCACATTGTTTTTGATACAATCTACACTCACCGGCCCCTTTATTAGGTACACCATGCTAGTAACGGGTTGGAGTCCCTTTTGCCTTCAAAACTGCCTCAATTCTTCGTGGCATAGATACAACAAGGTGCTGGAAGCTCCTCAGAGATTTTGCTCCATATTGACATGATGGCATCACACAGTTGCCGCAGATTTGTCGGCTGCACATCCATGATGCGAATCTCCCGTTCCACCACATCCCAAAGATGCTCTATTGGATTGAGATCTGGTGACTGTGGAGGCCATTTGTGTCCAGTGACCTCATTGTCATGTTCAAGAAACCAGTCTGAGATGATTCCAGCTTTATGACATGGCGCATTATCCTGCTGAAAGTAGCCATCAGATGTTACAGGGTACATTGTGCTCATAAAGGGATGGACATGGGCAGCAACAATACTCAGGTAGGCTGTGGCGTTGTACCAAGGGGCCCAAAGAGTGCCAAGAAAATATTCCCCACACCATGACACCACCCCCAGCCTGACCCGCTGATACAAGGCAGGATGGATCCATGCTTTCATGTTGTTGACGCCAAATTCTGACCCTACCATCCGAATGTCGCAGCAGAAATCGAGACTCATCAGACCAGGCAACGTTTTTCCAAACTTCTACTGTCCAATTTCGATGAGCTTGTGCAAATTTTAGCCTCAGTTTCCTGTTCTTAGCTGAAAGGAGTGGCACCCGGTGTGGTCTTCTGCTGCTGTAGCCCATCTGGCTCAAAGTTGGACGTACTGTGCGTTCAGAGATGCTCTTCTGCCTACCTTGGTTGTAACGGGTGGCGATTTGAGTCACTGTTGCCTTTCTATCAGCTCGAACCAGTCTGCCCATTCTCCTCTGACCTCTGGCATCAACAAGGCATTTCCGCCCACAGAACTGGCGCTCACTGGATGTTTTTTCTTTTTCGGACCATTCTCTGTAAACCCTAGAGATGGTTGTGCGTGAAAATCCCAGTAGATCAGCAGTTTCTGAAATACTCAGACCAGCCCTTCTGGCACCAACAACCATGCCACGTTCAAAGGCCTCAAATCACCTTTCTTCCCCATACTGATGCTCGGGAGAACTGCAGGAGATTGTCTTGACCATGTCTACATGCCTAAATGCACTGAGTAGCCGCCATGTGATTAGCTGATTAGAAATTAAGTGTTCTTTTAAAATCAACTTTTAAAATTACGCTCCTGGGGGTGTTACCAGACCCCTTCCACGCTGTAGCTTCACAGGTTGTTACACTGTGCTGGAGTATGTCTCCACTCCAATTGTAATCTCACATAGTGGAAGGGGGAAAAGAGCTCCTGCCCAGTGTAACAGCCTGTGAAGCTCGGAGCAGCTCTGGTAATGCCCTCCCACATCACTTTTTGCTCTTCAGCATAAATTTAAAAGTTGATTTTAGAAGGCAGGAGGCCATGGATACCAAATATAAGAAGATATCACAGTCCCGGGGCCTGGATCTATGAGTAATGTCCCCGGTTTATCAGGATGGATTTTGCTTAACCATAGATTTTCTTTAATAGGTCTTCAGTGAGCTCCCCCTAGTGGTGGCAGCACATATAACAAAATCTATAGAATTCTGTTAATGTTAATTTCATGAAATATCTGAGATTAACCCTTGAGCAGCCTGTTGTACATTTGCATTATTCCTGACTTTTCAGTGAATCCTAGTCACCCCCCTCATTTATTATATCTTCTATGTAGTCATTTGGTTTGTATAGACAAGTTCATCCCACTACATGGATTTCTACTATTATTTCCAGCCTGATCCATAGTAAACTGTAATACAGATTCTTTATGTGCAGTGTAAATGGTTAATGATGAATCTTTATACAAAACCTTTAATTTCTACAAGGATCATAAAGGCAAAATTGAATTTTCAGCTCCCGGGGCTGAAACACTGACACGAAGCTCCTCCTCTCTACAGCAGCCGAGGCTGAGAAATGTCATAGGGATAGAATATTTCTGGGGAAGATTGTAACACAGGGGATGCGAGCAGTTACCAGGGGGTCATATAGGGGAGTGTGACATGGCTGCTGCAGACTTCTGGGCCATCACATCCCAGGCTAAAAATTTATTGAAGAAATTTAAAGAAAAAATAAAACTACAGGACGTGAAGGATACAAAGTGTTCATCCGTATTGTGTATGTATCTTGTACATGTAAAAATATAACAATTATGGTCATCAGTGGAATTTGCAGATGTAACCATTTATTTTTATAGAAGTCTGCATTACATATTACAGTTATTTGTCTGTCACCACTAGGGGGAGCTCATCATATACAGAGTTTTGCTCTATCACTTTGTATGAAGTGAAGTGAACAGATTTTTATTACTTGGAGATACATTGTTGCGCCTTTAGCTCTGAGCATTGAACCGTTCCTCTGTTTGCTCTGGGTAAAAGCTGTGGTCGGCTTCTGTTTTAAACTACAATAGTCTCTTAGAATAAAAGGAGGGGCTGTGGAGCTGAGAGCACAGCAGTGTGAGCCTGGAGAAGCTACAATCCTGGAATATGAATCTTTATAATACAGTCCTGCTGCAACTAACATCATACACAAATGTCTGAATACACATCTTTCCAGGGACAATACTAAACACTGGATGCAGAGAGCACAGAGCACAGCAGTGTGAGGACACATCCCCAGTGCACCTGGAGAAGCTACAATCCTGGAATACAAATCCATATATGACAGTCCTGCTGCTGCTAACAACATACACAAAGGTCTGATTACACATCTCTACATGGACAATATTGAACACTGAATGCAAAGAGCACAGAGCACAGCAGTGTAAGGACACATCTCCAGTGCACCTGGAGAAGCTACAATCCTGGAATACAAATCCATATATGACAGTCCTGCTGCTGCTTACAACATACACAAAGGTGTAAATATACTTCTCTCCAGGAACCATATTGAACACTGAATGCACAGAGTACAGCAGTGTTAGAACACATCCCCAGTGCACCTGGAGTGTCTATAATCCTGGAATATAAATCCATATTGCACAGTCCTGCTGCTAATAACAACACACACAAAGGTTTGATTACACATTTCTCAAGGAACAATACCTACCTGGATGCAGAGAGCTAACAGCACAGCAGTGTGAGGACACGCCCCAGGGCACTTGAAAAAGCTACAATCCTCAAATACAAATGCATATTACAGTCCTGTTGCTGCTAACATCATACACAACGGTCTGATTACACATCTCTCCTGGGACTATATTGAACACTAGTTGCAGAGAGCACAGTGCACAGAAGTGTGAGGATGCATCCCAAGTGCACTTGGAGAAGCTATAATCCTGGAATATTAATCTATTTTTCACAGTCCTGCTGCTACTGACAACATATACAAAGGTCTGATCACACATCTCTCCAGGGACAATACCTAACACTGGCTGCAGTGTGCACGGTCACATCTGACATCCCTTTAAGGCTATCTATGCAGAGGATTTGGAGCTCTGTATCAGATAATCACAGCACTAACTACTATTAGTACATATTGGGGCACATTTACTAAGGGCTCCGCGGCCGCACTTTCGTCGGGTTTTCCAAATATTTCTCTTTTGCCCTGAACTGCCCCGGGTTTTTGGCACACGCGATCGGATGCACCAGGAAGAAGAAGGTGAACTCCGGCGGACCTTGGCGCAGCAGCGACATCTGCTGGATATCGGGCGCATGACCTTAGTGAATCCCGGCAGACCCGAATACTCATTGGAAACACGCCGCGGGATCGCGACAGGACCGGGTAAGTAAATGTGCCCCATTGAATCACTACATGTAATACAATATATAGTATATGATGATGTAGTGTTATATTCCTCCTTATACATTCACCTTGTGTCAGTTTTAATTGCAGCCCTAGGATTCTATTCATCTACCTCGATATTCAGAAAGTTCAGAAGTTTCATTCCTGAATACATGTGGTGGGTTTATAGGGGCAGTATATGGCGCCCCCTGCAGGATGTATTCTAGTTGTGCTCTTCATTTCACTCTTTTTGCAAAAGTTCCGTCTACACCTTGAACCTGCACTAAGAAAACTATTTGCATTTTATGTGCCTGAGTAAGTGTCACCCGCCTGCGACTTGCAGCGACTTCTTTCAACTCTGCATTATAGATGATTGGTGACGGAGATGTCACCTTATGATGGGGAAGATAATGGGAAGAGAGAATGTGTCACCCGGGTAATAGGTGTCCATCCAGGAGGTGACACATCTCACACCAGATGAAAAAATAAAACTATTCCCGCTGCGCCGCCTCCAGTTTTTATCACTGTTACGGATTTATGACATCCAGATGCGTTGTCACCCACCTCCGCCCTCCCGCTGTGCGACCATCACACATCCCAAAACACAAGATGATGAGTTAGAAGTACAAGGTCACCGCCACACGACAGCTCACATCCAGATACTAAAGCATAGAACACCTTATACTCCAATCACATCCAGAGCTGCATTCAGAATAATGGAGATACACAAAGGGGCTTATTTACTAAGGGTCACGGATTGCACTTTGGGTCGGACTGTTTGGGATTTGCGCAGCTCTGACAAGTATATAACAGGTGTCTGCGCTGGGATTGTGACGCACACGATCGGATTGTTGCGCAGCTGCGCTGCTTCCATGCGGCAGCAATCGGACGAGCCCACTGATTGGGACTGAGCGCGGGATTTAAATTTTAAATTGTTTTGCAAGATCAAGCACTTACATGCAACAGGAAGAAGATGGTGAACTCCGGGGACCTGAGCGGGGAAGTGACACATGCAGGATATCGGGCGCAGGATCTTAGTGACTCCCCGCACAGCGCATTATACACGGACAATGCACTTACATGCACCAGGAAGAAGAAGGTGAACTCCGGGGACCTGAGCAGGGAAGCGACACATGCAGGATATCGGGCGCAGGATCTTAGTGACTCCCCGCACAGCGCATTATACACGGATAATGCACTTACATGCACCAGGAAGAAGAAGGTGAACTCCGGGGGCCTGAGCGGGGAAACGACACATGCAGGATATCGGGTGCAGGATCTTAGTGACTCCCCGCACAGCGCATTATACACGGATAATGCACTTACATGCACCAGGAGGAAGAAGCTGAACTCCGGGGACCTGAGCGGGGAAGCGACACATGCAGGATATCGGGCGCACGATCTTAGTGACTCCCCGCACAGCGCATTATACATGGACAATGCACTTACATGCACCAGGAAGAAGAAGGTGAACTCCAGGGACCTGAGCGGGGAAGCAACACATGCAGGATATCGGGCGCACGATCTTAGTGACTCCCCGCACAGCGCATTATACACGGACAATGTACTTACATGCACCAGGAAGAAGAAGGTGAACTCCTGGGACCTGAGCAGGGAAGTGACACATGCAGGATATCGGGCGCACGATCTTAATGACTCCCCGCACAGCGCATTATACACGGACAATGCACTTACATGCACCGGGAAGAAGAAGGTGAACTCCGGGGGCCTGAGCGGGGAAGCGACACATGCAGGATATCGGGCGCAGGATCTTAGTGACTCCCTGCACAGCGCATTATACACGGACAATGCACTTACATGCACCAGGAAGAAGAAGGTGAACTCCGGGGACCTGAGCAGGGAAGCGACACATGCGGGGTATCGGGAGCACGATCTTAGTGACTCCCCGCACAGTGCATTATACACGGACAATGCACTTACATGCACCAGGAAGAAGAAGGTGAACTCCGGGGACCTGAGCGGGGAAGCGACACATGCAGGATATCGGGTGCAGGATCTTAGTGACTCCCCGCACAGCGCATTATACACGGACAATGCACTTACATGCACCAGGAAGAAGAAGGTGAACTCCGGGGACCTGAGCGGGGAAGCGACACATGCAGGATATCGGGTGCAGGATCTTAGTGACTCCCCACACAGCGCATTATACACGGACAATGCACTTACATGCACCAGGAAGAAGAAGGTGAACTCCGGGGACCTGAGAGGGGAAGCGACACATGCAGGATATTGGGCGCAGGATCTTAGTGACTCCCCACACAGCGCATTATACACGGACAATGCACTTACATGCACCAGGAAGAAGAAGGTGAACTCCAGGGACCTGAGCGGGGGAGTGACACATGCAGGATATTGGGCGCAGGATCTTAGAGAATTGCAGCAAAGTGCACAATCATTGGTACAGTACACTTTGGGTGAACTCCTCAGACAGGTAATGAAATGTGCATCAAACTGTAATCCAATCCCTTCTATTAATCAGAAAGTAACTGGAAGATCTTTCCTGAGGACTTTGCACTGTTTCTTTTTAAACAATTTAAACAAAAAGTAATTAAAAGGTGCAACATTCCCCAAAATACCGAAATCAACAAAACTATCAGCTAATCCGACAGAAAGTGAAACAACGCTCCGCACTTCCAAGTGTCATAATGTTGCCGACAGAGAAACTTTTTTTTTTTTGCAGAGATTTTAAATTTTTTAAGACATCACAAAGCTCCAGAAATGTTGTGTATCTGTGATGTTACTAAGTCAAAGAATAAGGGGGATGTGTCACCTCTGAAAGGCGCTAAACTGAACCGACAGGAAAATGGCACAACTATGATCTTTTTGAGGGGAATTTCACTAAATTCTGAAATTTTACCATCTTCCAGCACTTTGCATGGAATGTTAAATGTTGCCACTAGACTGTTCTGTTTGTCCAGCAGGAAATAAGCCTCAAAGACTTCTGTAAACTTCCGACCTCTCTTCCTCACTCCTATTGTTCCATAGGACTGTTTTTACTCTGTAATGTAATATTATATTTGTATATGTCCCCTATGATTTGTAAAATTATTGGGGCAGATTTACTTACCCGGTCCATTCGCGATCCAGCGGTGCGTTCTGTGCGGAGGATTCGGGTCTTCCGGCGATTCACTAAGGCAGTTCCTCCGACATCCACCAGGTGTCGCTGCTGCGCTGAAGTTCCTCGGAATGCACTAAACTTCACCAAGCCGGGCCGGGTGCAGGTAAGCGCGTGTCCAGCAGCACTTTTCTTTTTAAAATGCGCCGGTTTTTCCGAATTCGTCGGGTTTTCGTACAGCCACGCCCCCGATTTCCGTCGGGAGCATGCCGGCGCTGATGCGCCACAATCCGATCGCGTGCGCCAAAATCCCAGGACAATACAGGGAAAATCGGCGCAAAAGGGAAAAATTTGTGCAACCCGCTGGAAAAACGCGATTCGGGCCCTTAGTAAATGACCCCCACTATTCTCCAAGTGCACTGGGGGCTTGTCCTCACACTGCTGTGCTCTTAGCTCTGTGCGTTTTCCTGCTCCACAATCCCTCTTCTATAATCTTAGTGACTGCTGTAGTATTAGTCGGCTGTGGAGCAGCAGGGTTAGGACAGATCCTTAGGCTCTCGAGAAGCAAAAATTTTGGACTACTCATTAGTGACTGGGATTTGTCAGGGTCCCTGTTCCTCTTTCCTATTGGACAATGTTATTTACATCAGGAAGCCTAAAAAAACTCTATTTTTGTATTAATCTTCTCCATCACTGAACCACTAGTATTGAATTCCAGTTCTCTTATCTGTAAAAGGGACAAGTGGAACATCAATCTATTGTATACAAGGAGGTCCCTGCTTTTAGTTTCCAAAGGGCACGAATCTGATGCCTTTAAGGGCGACACAATTGCGTCTTGGAGTCACTTTCTATTGTGTCTCTTGGCATCGAGTTGCTTTCGATCCAATTACCAGAACTTTGTGTTCTTCACTTTCCTTGTGGTCACTTTACATCAGACGCTTTATACACATCAGTAGGAGATGATACATTATGTATGTCTTTAAGAAACCGTATGCAGAAGACGAGTGATGCCATCAACCTGCTTTTCTAAGTTACCGGACATGGAAGAAATGTAGGAAAACATCAGCTTCACCTTGTATCTGGTTATTGATAGAGGTCACTGTGATATCAAACTGGATACATTGCAAAAAACCTGGGTAAGGAATATGCAGATAAGAATTCCAGGGGAAAACTATGCTGCCGGGCTAGCTTACATAATGCAGCTCTCTCTACATCAATGTCTGACTTTCAGGAAGCCTGGTGACATGGTGCGGGATAATCGCCTACCTGTAAGTATTTGGGTAGGTGAGAGGCCATGGATGTGGGTCAGGAAGGGAATTAAATTTATATAATTTGGGGGATCATATTACTGATGCAATAAATCTCTAACAATGAATTGCTTCACGCCAATCTTTACACCCTCATGACATGTGAGACATTTGATACAGAAACTTTGGTACAAAACTGCAGAAAACTTAAAAAACGACTTCCAAAATTCCCCTCGATAAACTCACAGGTCACAGTCATTTTGCCATAATGTAGCTGCGGAGTACCTACCATAGTTTCTGGCCAATTTGTGTAAAATAATCACAATGAGGCAGATTTACTTACCCGGTCCATTCACAATCCAGCGGCACGTTCTCTGCGGTGGATTCAGGTCTGGCCGGGATTTATTAAGGTAGTACCTCCGCCGTCCACCAGGTGGTGCTGCTGCGCTGAAAAGCATCGGAACGCACTGGAGCTCACCGGCTCAGGCTGAGTGAAGGTACGTGCAAGCTCCGCGACAGATTTTTTGTTTTAAATGCGGCGGTTTTTCCGAATCCGTCGGGTTTTCGTTCGGCCACGCCCCCCGATTTCCGTCGTGTGCATGCCGTCGCCGATGCACCACAATCCGATCGCGTGCGCCAAAATCCTGGGGCAATTCAGGGGAAATTGGCGCAAATCATGGAGGGTCTTAATTATGAGGAAAGATTAAAACAACTAGATTTATTTAGTCTAGAAAAGAGACGACTACGAGGGGACATGATTAATTTATTTAAATATATGAATGGTCCATACAAAAAATATGGTGGTAAGTTGTTTCAGATTAAATCAAATGAAAAGATGAGGGGGCACTGTCTCCACCTGGAGAAAACAAGGTTTAATCACCAGAGGCGACAGGGCGTTTTTACAATGAGAACTGTCAGTCTGTGGAATAGCCTGCCTCAGGCGCTGGTCACAGCAGGGACAGCAGAGAGCTCAGGCGCTGGTCACAGCAGGGACAGCAGAGAGCTCAGGCGCTGGTCACAGCAGGGACAGAAGAGAGCTCAGGCGCTGGTTACAGCAGGGACAGCTGAGAGCTCAGGTGCAGGTCACAGCAGGGACAGCAGAGAGCTCAGGCACTGGTCACAGCAGGGACAGCAGAGAGCTCAGGCACTGGTCACAGCAGGGACAGCAGAGAGCTCAGGCGCTGGTCACAGCAGGGACAGCAGAGAGCTCAGGCGCAGGTCACAGCAGGGACAGCAGAGAGCTCAGGCACTGGTCACAGCAGGGACAGCAGAGAGCTCAGGCGCAGATCACAGCAGGGACAGCAGAGAGCTCAGGCGCTGGTCACAGCAGGGACAGCAGAGAGCTCAGGCGCAGGTCACAGCAGGGACAGCAGAGAGCTCAGGCGCAGGTTACAGCAGGGACAGGAGAGAGCTCAGGCGCTGGTCACAGCAGGGACAGCAGAGAGCTCAGGCACTGGTCACAGCAGGGACAGCAGAGAGCTCAGGCACTAGTCACAGCAGGGACAGCAGAGAGCTCAGGCACTGGTCACAGCAGGGACAACAGAGAGCTCAGGCGCAGGTCACAGCTGGGACAGCAGAGAGCTCAGGCGCTGGTCACAGCAGGGACAGCAGAGAGCTCAGGCGCTGGTCACAGCAGGGACAGCAGAGAGCTCAGGCGCTGGTTACAGCAGGGACAGCAGAGAGCTCAGTTGCAGGTCACAGAAGGGACAGCAGAGAGCTCAGGCGCTGGTCACAGCAGGGACAGCAGAGAGCTCAGGCGCTGATCACAGCAGGGACAGCAGAGAGCTCAGGCGCTGGTCACAGCAGGGACAGCAGAGAGCTCAGGCGCTGGTCACAGCAGGGGCAGCAGAGAGCTCAGGCGCTGGTCACAGCAGGGACAGCAGAGAGCTCAGGCACAGGTCACAGCAGGGACAGCAGAGAGCTCAGGCGCTGGTCACAGCAGGGACAGCAGAGAGCTCAGGCGCTGGTCACAGCAGGGACAGCAGAGAGCTCAGGCGCTGGTCACAGCAGGGACAGCAGAGAGCTCAGGCACAGGTCACAGCAGGGACAGCAGAGAGCTCAGGCGCAGGTCACAGCAGGGACAGCAGAGAGCTCAGGCACAGGTCACAGCAGGGACAGCAGAGAGCTCAGGCGCAGGTCACAGCAGGGACAGCAGAGAGCTCAGGCGCTGGTCACAGCAGGGACAGCAGAGAGCTCAGGCGCTGGTCACAGCAGGGACAGCAGAGAGCTCAGGCGCTGGTCACAGCAGGGACAGCAGAGAGCTCAGGCACAGGTCACAGCAGGGACAGCAGAGAGCTCAGGCGCTGGTCACAGCAGGGGCAGCAGAGAGCTCAGGCGCTGGTCACAGCAGGGACAGCAGAGAGCTCAGGCACTGGTCACAGCAGGGACAGCAGAGAGCTCAGGCGCAGATCACAGCAGGGACAGCAGAGAGCTCAGGCGCTGGTCACAGCAGGGACAGCAGAGAGCTCAGGCGCTGGTCACAGCAGGGACAGCAGAGAGCTCAGGCGCTGGTCACAGCAGGGACAGCAGAGAGCTCAGGCGCTGGTCACAGCAGGGACAGCAGAGAGCTCAGGCGCTGGTTACAGCAGGGACAGCAGAGAGCTCAGTTGCAGGTCACAGAAGGGACAGCAGAGAGCTCAGGCGCTGGTCACAGCAGGGACAGCAGAGAGCTCAGGCGCTGATCACAGCAGGGACAGCAGAGAGCTCAGGCGCTGGTCACAGCAGGGACAGCAGAGAGCTCAGGCGCTGGTCACAGCAGGGGCAGCAGAGAGCTCAGGCGCTGGTCACAGCAGGGACAGCAGAGAGCTCAGGCACAGGTCACAGCAGGGACAGCAGAGAGCTCAGGCGCTGGTCACAGCAGGGACAGCAGAGAGCTCAGGCGCTGGTCACAGCAGGGACAGCAGAGAGCTCAGGCGCTGGTCACAGTAGGGACAGCAGAGAGCTCAGGCGCTGGTCACAGCAGGGACAGCAGAGAGCTCAGGCGCTGGTCACAGCAGGGACAGCAGAGAGCTCAGGCGCTGGTCACAGCAGGGGCAGCAGAGAGCTCAGGCGCTGGTCACAGCAGGGACAGCAGAGAGCTCAGGCACAGGTCACAGCAGGGACAGCAGAGAGCTCAGGCGCTGGTCACAGCAGGGGCAGCAGAGAGCTCAGGCGCTGGTCACAGCAGGGACAGCAGAGAGCTCAGGCGCTGGTCACAGTAGGGACAGCAGAGAGCTCAGGCGCTGGTCACAGCAGGGACAGCAGAGAGCTCAGGCGCTGGTCACAGTAGGGACAGCAGAGAGCTCAGGCGCTGGTCACAGCAGGGACAGCAGAGAGCTCAGGCGCTGGTCACAGCAGGGACAGCAGAGAGCTCAGGCGCTGGTCACAGCAGGGGCAGCAGAGAGCTCAGGCGCTGGTCACAGCAGGGACAGCAGAGAGCTCAGGCGCTGGTCACAGTAGGGACAGCAGAGAGCTCAGGCGCTGGTCACAGCAGGGACAGCAGAGAGCTCAGGCGCTGGTCACAGCAGGGACAGCAGAGAGCTCAGGCGCTGGTCACAGCAGGGACAGCAGAGAGCTCAGGCGCTGGTCACAGCAGGGACAGCAGAGAGCAGAGAGTCTAGATTCCTTTTTAAACCTAAATAACATTGATGGTTCTGTTATATAGAATTGTTTCCCCTAAATCCCTTCCTCATTCAATCCCTTCCCTTCCTTGGTTGAACTTGATGGACAAGTGTCTTTTTTCAACTGTATAAACTATGAAACTATGAAATCGGAAATATTCGGGTAACACGTTGGGAAAACGCGAATCGGGCCCTTAGTAAATGACCCCCAATATTTAATGGGAACCTAGACTTGACCCCATTAAACTATCGGCCCCTTCTGGTCTGGAATCAAATGTCTTTTCTACCTCTATAAAAATATTCACAACAGTCATGTGACAATGAGCACAGAAGAGTCATATTTTGCTTCAGATTAGTAAAATTTGGAGGCTGCACGGTGAGAGTCACTTCACTTCAGACACCTCTTTCATCAGTTATATAGCACCTGCAAACCTGCTGCTGGTGTCATATTAGATCACATCAGGCTTGTGATTCTATGATCTACAGAACCGGATATACAGGGTGTTATAGATATATACAGGAACTGGATTATTCCTTCCATGTTTTTATCTGTATCTCTGGTTCTGTAGCTCAAAGTAATGACAATGAGATTGGAAACATCAGCTGCTTATCTTTAATATGACACCAGCATATTTCTAGGTGCTATAGAACTGAAGAAAGGAGCATCTGTAGTGCCTCTCCCCCGCAGACTCTTAACTTGCCTGATGACTCTTCTCTGCTCATTGTCACATGACTTTGCAGGAGATTTTTTATAGGTAATCACATGAGATTGCACAAATAAGAGGGAATTCTAGAAAGGACATTTCATCCCCTTCATGAGGCGACTGTTAGATTAATGGGGGAAATGTGATGACGGGTTCCCTTTACATAACCCCTAGACACGGCGCTCGGTATCTGGTGCTGTAGGTGAGATGTGCTGCAGTCATGTAGTGGAAGGATCCGCTGCGGCAGATTGTGATGGTGGAGGGTGTATGGCCGAGCGCTCATTAGTATTGCATGAATAAGCTTGAAGGAAATTAGAGAATGAAACGCAGCGTGAACCTGAGCCGCCGCTCTCATGTAACACCGGGAATAAATCTCATGGAGAAGAAAGAGAAACAAATAAGAAACGTGTAACCAAAGCGGAAAGGAAGAAGCGCAGGGAGCGACAGCGCCGCATCCTCACATGACTCCTAGACCGGAACCGCATCCCAAACATCTCACAGAACCCGAGTGATAGACAACATTCTACTTATAGAACAGGGAAAAACATAATAATAATAATAATAATAAACATAAATCAAACCATAAATTATGGCTAAAGAATTACAAAATAATATAAAACTAAAAGAAACTTATAAAACTCTCCTGGCCCAGCCGCACGCACAACACACACCCAAAACCTTCACCCAGTCCCATCACCTAAAGATTATTTTTTTCAATAAATAACTAAATAACACACAGCAAAATAGATATAAGCAAAAATAACATTACATTTAACTAAATCCCTCCCAGACACTGGTCTAACGTCCAAAATTTGCATTAAATAGTCCAGACCAGTGCCCATGATCATAGTGTCCAATATCCCTCTAAACCACATAAAGCTCAGGTTCGGCGCCTGCAAGCCGCTACATCACTACATGCCCAGAACACAAAACAAAAATCTACAGTGCAGCATCAGCCCAACACCAGGAGCGGAGATGACAGACTAAGGGACACTAAAGGAGAAGCCCCTCCAAAGGAGAGAGGCCCTCCCCGTGCCCAGCCTCTCATACTCCAGAGAGCGCACCTTCACCAGGTCACCCAGAATGTTCCTAACCACCTCATCCACCGGGAGGATTTTACGCTGCGTCGAAACTAAACACCGTGCGTTCCACGTGTGGTACCTGACCACTAGACTGACTAGGAATAACGTGCAGCCAGACCTCTGAATGCTCCTTAGGCCCACATGGCCTGGGGTGTGCCGGATGTGGACATCCACCAGGCGAGCCTCACTAGCTATGCTATTAAGAGCGACGCTATCATAAGTCAGCTTGTCTCTGGAACCTCCCCTATCCTGGGACCTCGTGACAGCATTGAAGTCCCCTCCAAAGACCACCTGCCGACTTGTAAAAAGGTAGGGCTTGATCCTCATAAAGAGACACTTCCTGTCCCACTTGGACTGGGGACCATAGATGTTAATAAGACGAAGTTCTTGTCCCTTCATGAGGACATCCAGGATCAGGCACCTCCCCATTATCCCCTGGGAGAGGAGAGAGCAGGCCCTGGGTGGTAGATGAATCCTCCAGGAGCTCAGGAGCACAAACACAGAACAGCTCCACACACAGACACACCCTCCTCTAACAAGGTAACCACCTCCAGAGCTGCACTCACTATTCCGCTGGTGGAATGTGTATATACATGTACTGACCCTGTGTTGGTCTAAATTCAAGTTTGACGGGTTCTTACAACTTTGCCATGAGAACGAACCACATTGAAGTCAATGGGGATCAAAATTTTAATACCCCAAAATGGCTGTGAAATGGGGCTAGTAAGGGCTAGAGTTCTGAAGAGTGCTGGGAATAACAGGGTAGCTGCCCTGACCACAGGTAGATATATATAAAAAAATAACATAAAAAATACAGAGAAACTCATTAAAAAATGAAAAAAAAAAATGATGTCACAGCAGTCAAAGGCGCCCTGGGAGTTCAGACCCAGTAGGAGGATTTAGGGCTTATTCACATGGCCGTCTGCGGGGACGTACATGCGGCCGCATGCAGCCTTCCTTTCTGGCAATGCAGACAATCAAAATTTCAAGTTCAAGAGCCGGCAATACAGAATTGAAAAATTTTAAATTGTGGTTGTGGAATGTGGAACTTATTGTGACATTGGCAAAACCTGGTTGTGTGGGATCCAGTGTCACCACGTGCTGCTGCTCTCTGGAATGGATGGTAAGACGTGGTGCACCCCAATGGGAAATAAGTCCAGAGAGTCGGGGTCTGCAGTGAACAGTTTCTTTCTTTACTGAAGAATTTCATGTGCAAAACAATAGAAGCAAATCACAGGGATGACGTCTCCAATCTCAGGCTGGAGCCCAGAATCTATGGCAAAGTATCCACCGCTCAGCTTCTACTTCAGGTTGCTCAGGTACACTGTCAGTCTTCTCCTCCAAACTCTGTTCCATAACTGCAAGACACTAAGGACTGAGACCATTCTCCTTAAACACCCTCTACCAGGGGAAGACTGGTTACATTTTAGCACGAAAACAATGAAAAGTCATCTCCCATAGACTTACATTGAGTCCCCATAATATTCTAAGGTTCTAAAGTGTAAACAACTTTCCAGACATCACCTGTCATTCTAAAGGTCACGCTGGCTGCTTGTCTGGCAAACAAGTCTGATGATCTTCTGCAAAACAACTTCTGAGAAACAGAGATACACAGTCAGAAATGTCTCTCAATGTTCATGTTCAACCCTTCCTACTAGTCTATAACCCAGTAGATTAATGCAAGTTAACCCTTGGTGTAAAATAAAGCAAGAAGTGCTGAGTTTGCACAGGGGAAATATTCAAATGTCCAAAGTTCAATGCTCCTCTGCTCCTGGGCACATGCACTATATAAATTGCAGGGCGGGGGGCTGTTATCTCTATACCTGGCGGTTATTCCGCTGTCATTATATGTGAGTGGAGTTATTACAGTAGACGAGTTACAATGAATATTCATGGTTTGGAGCGTCCGCTCAGCTGCTTATTCAAGGCCAAGTGGAGACCCGTGTAAGTTTATGGAGATGTGGGGGGATTTATGGGCTTTTGGCAGCGGGGATCCATGTGTCAGCATTATTATATACCAGGAGAGGACGAAGATGAAATGAAGATTTTGTAGCCTATAAAAATCACAGCTACATTTTGATGTCCCAATTCTGGACTTGCATCAGTCTCTGCTGGTTGTATACAGTATATAGGAGCGGCCTGAGGGGTGGGTGACCGGGGGCTCTGCAGAATAATGTACTGTAGGGTTTTCAGGTTATATTTGAGATTTGGAGACAGTCAGATACATTTTGATAGAATTCCAGAGTATAGGGGAAGCACGGGAGAAGTCCTGGAGATGGATGTAAGAAGAGCAGATAGTAATAGAGGGGAGCTGAAGGTCCTATAACGAACGGGGATTATGTGTGCGGTAATGGGGTACACCTAAACTTTTTAAGTAAGGTTCCCTTAGACTAGGGGCTGACGTTACCAGATGCAAAAGGGTTACATTTTGGGTACTATTGTACTTTAATAGGGTTGGTGACCTGTGCCTTTAAAATGTGTTCTCACCCCTCCCCTGTCACCTCATGACGTCCGTCCTCCCCTCCTACAGCACGTGTTATCTTCCTCTTTGAGGCGACACTCAAGCCGTCCCCCCATTCCTATGTTATTGAGATGTTATGTGTTTTTTGTAATGTTTTTCCTTTGTATTTAATAGTTAATTTCAAGTCACAGCAGGCGACATGGTGGAAGATTGGAGATGGTGGTTGCTCGGTTGTCCGACTTGCCACCTGGGAGTCCAGCTGGCATAATTTGGAAGTTACTTATACGGTTAACTGATATTTGTGTTCTGGGTAATTTTTTAAAGTTCCCTTACAAGAGGTTACATAAGGTGTTCTGGTGCCCTCCAGTCTGTATTGGCTGATTAGTTCAGAGATGTATGGAGGGGGCATTTAGATTACCTTATACGTGGAGCTGTTATTTTGTATATGTTTTTATTATATTGGTTGGTATTATGATGTGTTGGTACATATATCACATGAGTTGTTATCTTTATGCTGATATATAAACATCAAGGTTACAATATGAGGACACTATGGGGCTCATTTACTAAGGGCCCGTCGGATGCATTTTCGTCGGGTTTCCCAACGATTTCCGTTCTGAGCCGAATTGCCCCAGGATTTTGCCGCACGGCGGCTTGCATGCGACAGAAATGGGGAAATGGGGGGGGGGGGCGTTGGACAACCCGACGGATTCGGACAAACCTGCGGAATTTAAAGGAAACCTACCACTTGAAGTGGCAGGTTTCAGATGGAAATACCGAGCACCAGCTCAGGGTGAGCTGGTGCCGGAGCTGATTTTTGTTAGTGTTTTAAACCGCGGTATCGTGGTTTAAAACACTTTTTAAACTTTATAGCCGGCGCAGGGAGGTACGCGCTCGGCGCTTACCATGCGCGCGGCTCTCCTTCACTTCCTATGTAGCCGCGCGCATGGTAAGCGCCGAGCGCGTACCTGCGATACCGCGGTTTAAAACACTAACAAAAATAAGCTCCGGCACCAGCTCACCCTGAGCTGGTGCTCGGTATTTCCATCAGAAACCTGCCACTTCAAGTGGTAGGTTTCCTTTAAAGAAGGATTTGTGTCGCAAGATCGAGCACTCACATGCACCAGGAAGAAGCAGGTGAACTCCGGCAGACCTCGGCGCAGCAGCGACACCTGCAAGAACACAATGTTAGTGAATCGCACCGGGCCCGAATCCTCGGCGGACAACGCACTTCGGGATCGCAACGGGAATGGGTAAGTAAATGTGCCCCTATATGTCATTATTATATGGGCACTTTATGTCATAATTATATGGGCACTTTATGCCATTATTATATGGGCACTATATGGGGGGATTTATAAGACCTTGTATGCCTTAATACCAGCGCACAAGCCGTGACTTAGTCACAATCAGAACCTGATAAGTCTGAACCTGCAGCTTTGGATGCCCCTGGTCCTGGTCTGCACCATATGTTGGCATTATAGGAGCACTGTATGATGTTACTATTATTACACTGTTGTTATTACTAGAGCACTATTTCCCATTATATGAGCACTACATGACAATTATATGCTGTTATTATATGAGTATATCATACCTCCCAACTTTCAGAGCGGCAAAAGAGAGACAAAAGTCTTTTTGTCCCATATTTACTGTGAGCTGGGTGCTGTACTTGTTACATAAGGAATGACCGGGGCCCCCATACAATGGTCTCTTCAAACAGAGAAACAGAAACAATGTCCTCCTTATTGTGGGAGTCCAGGCATATCACCTAGCTCCAGTGTTCCCCCTATCACCTAGCTCCAGTGTTCCCCCTATCACCTAGCTCCAGTGCTCCCCCAATCACCTAACTCCAGTGCTCCCCCTATCACCTAGCTCCAGTGTTCCTCCTATCACCTAGCTCCAGTGCTGCCCCTATCACCTAGCTCCAGTGCTCCCCCTATCACCTAGCTCCAGTGCTTCCCCTATCACCTAGCTCCAGTGCTCCCCTATTACCTAGCTCCTGTGGTCCCCCTATCACCTAGCTCCAGTGCTCCCCATATCACCTAGCTCCAGTGCTCCCCCTATCACCCAGCTCCAGTTCTTCCCCTATCACTCAGCTCCAGTGCTCCCCCTATGACCTAGCTCCAGTGCTGCCCCTATCACCTAGTTCCAGTGGTCCCCCTATCACCTAGCTCCAGTGCTCCCCCTATCACCTAGTTCCAGTGCTCCCCCTATCACCTAGCTCCAGTGCTCCCCCTATCACCTAGTTCCAGTGCTCCCCCTATCAACTAGCTCAAGTGCTCCCCCTATCACCTAGCTCCAGTGCTCCCCCTATTACCTAGCTCCAGTGCTCCCCCTATTACCTAGCTCCAGTGGTCCCCCTATCACCTAGCACCAGTGCTCCCCCTATCACCTAGCTCCAGTGCTCCCCCTATCACCTAGCTCCAGTGCTCCCCTATCACCTAGCACGAGTGCTCCCCCTATCACCTAGCTCCAGTGCTCCCCCTATCACCTAGCTCCAGTGCTCCCCTATTACCTAGCTCCAGTGCTCCCCCTATCACCTAGCTCCAGTGCTTCCCCTATCACCTAGCTCCAGTGCTCCCCCTATCACCTAGCTCCAGTGCTCCCCCTATCACCTAGCTCCAGTGCTTCCCCTATCACCTAGCTCCAGTGCTCCCCTATTACCTAGCTCCCGTGGTCCCCCTATCACCTAGCTCCAGTGCTCCCCATATCACCCAGCTCCAGTTCTTCCCCTATCACTCAGCTCCAGTGGTCCCCCTATGACCCAGCTCCAGTGCTGCCCCATCACCTAGCTCCAGTGCTCCCCCTATCACCCAGCTCCAGTGCTCCCCTTATCACCTAGCTCCAGTGCTCCCCCTATCACCTAGCTCCAGTGCTCCCCCTATCACCTAGTTCCAGTGCTCCCCCTATCACTCAGCTCCAGTGCTCCCCCTATTACCTAGCTCCAGTGGTCCCCCTATTACCTAGCTCCAGTGGTCCCCTATCACCTAGCTCCAGTGATCCCCCTATCACCCAGCTCCAGTCCTCCCCCTATCACCCAGCTCCAGTGCTCACCCTATCACCTAGCTCCAGTGGTTCCGCTATCACCTAGCTCCAGTGCTCCCCCTATCACCCAGCTCCAGTGCTCCCACTATCACCTAGCTCCAGTGCTCCCCCTATCACCCAGCTCCAGTTCTCCCCCTATCACTCAGCTGCAGTGCTCCCCCTATCACCCAGCTCCAGTGCTCCTCCTATCACCTAGCTCCAGTGCTCCCCCTATCACCTTGCTCCAGTGTTCCCCCTATCACCTAGCTCCAGTGCTCCCCCTATCACCTAGCTCCAGTGCTCCCCCTATCACCTAGCTCCAGTGCTCCCCCTATCACCTAGCTCAAGTGCTCCCCCTATCACCCAGCTCCAGTGCTCCCCCTATCACCTAGCTCCAGTGCTCCCCCTATCACCTAGCTCCAGTGTTCCCCCTATTACCTAGCTCCAGTGGTCCTCCTATCACCTAGCTCCAGTGATCCCCCTATCACCCAGCTCCAGTGGTCCCCCTATTACCTAGTTCCAGTGGTCCCCCTATCACCTAGCTCCAGTCCTCCTCCTATCACCCAGCTCCAGTGCCCTCCCTATCATCCAGCTCCAGTTCTCCCCCTATCACCCAGCTCCAGTGCTCCCCATATCACCCAGCTCCAGTTCTTCCCCTATGACCCAGCTCCAGTGCTCCCCCTATGACCCAGCTCCAGTGCTGCCCCATCACCTAGCTCCAGTGCTCCCCCTATCACCCAGCTCCAGTGCTCCCCCTATCACCTAGCTCCAGTGCTCCCCCTATCAACTAGCTCCAGTGCTCCCCCTATCACCTAGTTCCAGTGCTCCCCCTATCACCTAGCTCAAGTGCTCCCCCTATCACCTAGCTCCAGTGGTCCCCCTATTACCTAGCTCCAGTGGTCCCCTATCACCTAGCTCCAGTGATCCCCCTATCACCCAGCTCCAGTCCTCCCCCTATCACCCAGCTCCAGTGCTCACCCTATCACCTAGCTCCAGTGGTTCCGCTATCACCTAGCTCCAGTGCTCCCCCTATCACCCAGCTCCAGTGCTCCCACTATCACCTAGCTCCAGTGCTCCCCCTATCACCCAGCTCCAGTTCTCCCCCTATCACTCAGATGCAGTGCTCCCCCTATGACCCAGCTCCAGTGCTCCTCCTATCACCTAGCTCCAGTGCTCCCCCTATCACCTAGCTCCAGTGTTCCCCCTATCACCTAGCTCCAGTGCTCCCCCTATCACCTAGCTCCAGTGCTCCCCCTATCACCTAGCTCCAGTGCTCCCCCTATGACCTAGCTCAAGTGCTCCCCCTATCACCCAGCTCCAGTGCTCCCCCTATCACCTAGCTCCAGTGCTCCCCCTATCACCTAGCTCCAGTGTTCCCCCTATTACCTAGCTCCAGTGATCCCCCTATCACCCAGCTCCAGTGGTCCCCCTATTACCTAGTTCCAGTGGTCCCCCTATCACCTAGCTCCAGTCCTCCCCCTATCACCCAGCTCCAGTGCCCTCCCTATCATCCAGCTCCAGTTCTCCCCCTATCACCCAGCTCCAGTGCTCCCAATATCACCCAGCTCCAGTTCTTCCCCTATGACCCAGCTCCAGTGCTCCCCCTATGACCCAGCTCCAGTGCTGCCCCATCACCTAGCTCCAGTGCTCCCCCTATCACCCAGCTCCAGTGCTCCCCCTATCACCTAGCTCCAGTGCTCCCCCTATCACGCAGCTCCAGTGCTCCCCCTATCACCTAGTTCCAGTGCTCCCCCTATCACCTAGCTCAAGTGCTCCCCCTATCACCTAGCTCAAGTGCTCCCCCTATTACCTAGCTCCAGTGCTCCCCCTATCACCTAGTTCCAGTGCTCCCCCTATCACCTAGCTCAAGTGCTCCCCCTATCACCTAGCTCAAGTGCTCCCCCTATCACCTAGCTCCAGTGCTCCCCCTATCACCTAGCTCCAGTGATCCCCCTATCACCCAGCTCCAGTCCTCCCCCTATCACCCAGCTCCAGTCCTCCCCCTATCACCCAGCTCCAGTGCTCACCCTATTACTCAGCTCCAGTGCTCCCCCTATTACTCAGCTCCAGTGCTCCCCCTATGACCCAGCTCCAGTGCTCCTCCTATAACCTAGCTCCAGTGGTCCCCCTATCACCTAGCTCCAGTGTTCCCCCTATCACCTAGCTCCAGTGCTCCCCCTATCACCTAGCTCCAGTGCTCCCCCTATCACCTAGCTCCAGTGCTCCCCCTATCACCTAGCTCCAGTGCTCCCCCTATTACCTAGCTCCAATGGTCCCCCTATCACCTAGCTCCAGTGATCCCCCTATCACCCAGCTCCAGTGGTCCCCCTATTACCTAGCTCCAGTGGTCCCCCTATCACCCAGCTCCAGTGCCCCCCCTATCACCCAGCTCCAGTTCTCCCCCTATCACTCAGCTCCAGTGCTCCCCCTATGACCCAGCTCCAGTGCTCCCCCATCACCTAGCTCCAGTGCTCCCCCTATCACCCAGCTCCAGTGCTCCCCCTATCACCTAGCTCCAGTGCTCCCCCTATCACCTAGCTCCAGTGCTCCCCCTATCACCTAGTTCCAGTGCTCCCCCTATCACCTAGCTGAAGTGCTCCCCCTATCACCTAGCTCCAGTGCTCCCCCTATTACCTAGCTCCAGTGCTTCCCCTATTACCTAGCTCCAGTGGTCCCCTATCACCTAGCTCCAGTGGTCCCCCTATTACCTAGCTCCAGTGGTCCCCCTATCACCTAGCTCCAGTGATCCCCCTATCACCCAGCTCCAGTGGTCCCCCTATTACCTAGCTCCAGTGGTCCCCCTATCAACTAGCTCCAGTGCTCCCCCTAGCACCCAGCTCCAGTGCCCCCCCAATCACCCAGCTCCAGTTCTCCCCCTATCACTCAGCTCCAGTGCTCCCCCTATGACCCAGCTCCAGTGCTCCCCCTATCACCTAGCTCCAGTGCTCTCCTATCACCTAGCTCCAGTGCTCCCCCTATCACCTAGTTCCAGTGCTCCCCCTATCACCTAGCTCAAGTGCTCCCCCTATCACCTAGCTCCAGTGCTCCCCCTATTACCTAGCTCCAGTGGTCCCCCTATTACCTAGCTCCAGTGGTCCCCTATCACCTAGCTCCAGTGATCCCCCTATTACCCAGCTCCAATCCTCCCCCTATCACGCAGCTCCAGTGCTCACCCTATCACCTAGCTCCAGTGGTCCCGCTATCACCTAGCTCCAGTGCTTCCCCTATCACCCAGCTCCAGTGCTCCCACTATCACCCAGCTCCAGTTCTCCCCCTATCACCTAGCTCCAGTGCTCCCCCTATCACCCAGCTCCAGTGCTCCCCCTATCACCTAGCTCCAGTGCTCCCCGTATCACCTAGCTCCAGTGCTCCCCCTATCACCTAGCTCCAGTGTTCCCCCTATTACCTAGCTCCAGTGGTCCCCCTATCACCTAGCTCCAGTGATCCCCCTATCACCCAGCTCCAGTGGTCCCCCTATTACCTAGCTCCAGTGGTCCCCCTATCACCTAGCTCCAGTGCTCCCCCTATCACCCAGCTCCAGTGCCCCCCCCTATCACCCAGCTTCAGTTCTCCCCCTATCACTCAGCTCCAGTGCTCCCCCTATGACCCAGCTCCAGTGCTCCCCCATCACCTAGCTCCAGTGCTCCCCCTATCACCCAGCTCCAGTGCTCCTCCTATCACCTAGCTCCAGTGCTGCCCCTATCACCTAGCTCCAGTGCTCCCCCTATCACCTAGTTCCAGTACTCCCCCTATCACCTAGCTCAAGTGCTCCCCTATCACCTAGCTCCAGTGCTCCCCCTATTACCTAGCTCCAGTGCTCCCCCTATTACCTAGTTCCAGTGGTCCCCCTATCACCAGTGTCTCCACCGGCCTTCCCAGAGGTCGCTCCAGTGTCTCCACCGGCCTTCCCAGAGGTCGCTCCAGTGTCTCCACCGGCCTTCCCAGAGGTCGCTCCAGTGTCTCCACCGGCCTTTCCAGAGGTCGCTCCAGTGTCTCCACCGGCCTTCCCAGAGGTCGCTCCAGTGTCTCCACCGGCCTTCCCAGAGGTCGCTCCAGTGTCTCCACCGGCCTTCCCAGAGGTCGCTCCAGTGTCTCCACCGGCCTTCCCAGAGGTCGCTCCAGTGTCTCCACCGGCCTTCCCAGAGGTCGCTCCAGTGTCTCCACCGGCCTTCCCAGAGGTCGCTCCAGTGTCTCCACCGGCCTTCCCAGAGGTCGCTCCAGTGTCTCCACCGGCCTTCCCAGAGGTCGCTCCAGTGTCTCCACCGGCCTTCCCAGAGGTCGCTCCAGTGTCTCCACCGGCCTTCCCAGAGGTCGCTCCAGTGTCTCCACCGGCCTTCCCAGAGGTCGCTCCAGTGTCTCCACCGGCCTTCCCAGAGGTCGCTCCAGTGTCTCCACCGGCCTTCCCAGAGGTCGCTCCAGTGTCTCCACCGGCCTTCCCAGAGGTCGCTCCAGTGTCTCCACCGGCCTTCCCAGAGGTCGCTCCAGTGTCTTCACCGGCCTTCCCAGAGGTCGCTCCAGTGTCTCCACCGGCCTTCCCAGAGGTCGCTCCAGTGTCTCCACCGGCCTTCCCAGAGGTCGCTCCAGTGTCTCCACCGGCCTTCCCAGAGGTCGCTCCAGTGTCTCCACCGGCCTTCCCAGAGGTCGCTCCAGTGTCTCCACCGGCCTTCCCAGAGGTCGCTCCAGTGTCTCCACCGGCCTTCCCAGAGGTCGCTCCAGTGTCTCCACCGGCCTTCCCAGAGGTCGCTCCAGTGTCTCCACCGGCCTTCCCAGAGGTCGCTCCAGTGTCTCCACCGGCCTTCCCAGAGGCCGCTCCAGTGTCTCCACCGGCCTTCCCAGAGGTCGCTCCAGTGTCTCCACCGGCCTTCAAAGAGGCCTCCGGCTTCCAAGAGCCGCTCCAGCCTCCGCAGCTTCCTAAAGCTGTTCCAGCTTTCCACGAGCCGCTCCAGCCTCTGCAGCTTCCTAAAGCTGTTCCAACTTTCCAAGAGCGCTCCTGCCTCCACAGCTTCCCAGTGCTGCTCCAGCTTTCCAAGAGCTGCTCCTGCCTCCGCAGCTTCCCAGTGCTGCTCCGGCTTCCCAAGAGCCACTTCAGCCTCCGGTTGTACTGCTTGCAGAGGAGTCTATGCAAGTTTGTCCTGTTTCTGCTTTTCTCCTTAGGTGTTCCGTCACCGAGATGAATTGGAGGAGGCGAAAGAAGAGGCTGAAGAAGAAGAGAAGAGGGGCCCTAAAGGGGGGGGTACTGTCACGGGTGCTCCCGCGATCCATTTCGCGGATCGCGGGTACACCCGTGCTCCGCTGCCTGCCAGTCCCCGTCTCCCTGCCCTCACTTACCTCTCCTGGCTCCTGTCTGTGCTCCGGCTCCCGGCGTGTAGGCCGCACGCCTCCTTGCCTGCAGTCGCACACTCTCACCACTAGAGGGCGCGCGCGCGGACTTCTCAAGCCTTAAAGGGCCAGCGTCCTCCTGATTGGCTCCTGCTAATCCGGCTCGCCCTTATAATCCGGCACCTCCCTTCTCTCCCTGCCGGATCTTCTCTTAGGATCTCCTATGGTTTCCATGCCAGGCTTCCCTAAGCCGTTCCTGTGGAAGAGAAAGCCCATTAGCGTTTCCAGACGCTTTCCTGTGTTTCTGTGTGTCTCCAGCGTTCCCATACGCTCCTGGTGTGTCCTGTCTTCCAGCGTTCCCATACGCTTCCTGCTGTGCCTTCCAGGGTTCCAGTCCAGCTGTGTCTGCAGTCCGTGCCAGCGTTACCAGTGTTCCTCTGTGTTGCTGCTGTCATCCCAGGCTTGGACTGTTTCCTGCACTTCCCTGTACCTTGGCTGCCACCGCAGGCCTCATACCATCTCCTGCGGTGGTCCAGAGGGTCCACTGGTCCACAGACTCCTCCCTCCTGATTCTTCCCATAGAGACTTTTAGTTCTGTTGTCTGTGTGACCCGTTACAAGGACAGATTGAAGTGATGTGGCTCTATGATTCTGATGTGGATTATCCAAGAGGATCATTCAGTCTTTTGGCAAGTCTGCGGTAACATCCATATTCATGACCCCCTGTTGCCTGTATGAGAACAGAGGATAATTCTGGAACATATTTATAGGTGTTTTATCCCTATTTTTCTTGCACTGCTCCAGAGAATGATGTAATTGCTGTGTTGTCCCTGACAGGCAGAAATAATCAATCGCTGCACCATCCCCCATCTGCTGTGTATGACTCATCCAGCTTAGGTTGATTAGTCCTGTCTGGACAATTCAGGAAGCTCTGTGTAATGTGTTTATGAACGGCAGGCTGAATGCAACCCAGCTTTCCAAAGGTCCTGAATTTTATAATTGTTTTTTCAGCGAAACCACTCAGGTCAGGGTTTAAACAAGATATGTTTCTGCTTCAGTGTCACTACAGCATTCTCAAGGCATATTTGGTTCATAATGCATCAAATCAAATGTTAGATTTCCCCGCCCCCAATTTTAACCATAATATCATAATAATAATTATTGTCTCAATGCTAATAATATTAAATAAAATGATGCCTAGGCTGTGATTCGCACCCAGAACCTCCACACTCCACCTGCAATGATGATGGAGAGCCTCTATCCACTAGGCTATGGACTTAGTGGTTGCTTGAGGGAGGATTTTATGTAACTAAGAGCATTACTGTTACACTGTGACACAGGCTCCATGCACTGGTATATAGAGATACATGCTCTCAGAGATTGTTTTCATTGTAATTATTGAGACAATTATTTGTATTATAATTTTTATTGTTACTATGGAGACGATTATTATTATTATTATTTAATAATAATTGTCTCCATAATAATAAAAATAATAATAATAGTCTCAATAATAACAATAATAATCTCTGAGAAGATCCCTCTCTATATACCAGTGCATTAAGTCCGTGTCACAGTGTAACAGTAAAGCTCTTAGTTACAAAGAATCCACTTACAGACAACCACCACAGCCCACAGCCCAGCGGGTAGAGACTCTATGGCAAGAGGAGTGTGGAGGTTCTTGGTTTAAATCCCCGGCTGAGCAAAAATGTATTTAATTGAATTAAATAGAGACCATGGGGCATATTTATCATTTGCCAGCGCCCGTGCATTATCACAGCGGCTTCCACCTCTTGATATACTGGGGCAGCCATCTGCGTAGCATTTAACCTATGCCAGGCAGCTAGCCAATTTTCCCTCACGCCCCTACACGCCCCACTGGTGTGAAGGTGCCAGAGAAGGTAAAATAATCGCAAGTGTGTCTGGGAATTCCTGGGAGGTTAGACCATACATGGAGAGATGGTGATGTCTCCCTTATGACGTGGTCCCTGCTCTACCGCTAACCCGACACATCCCTCAAAAGGATTCCCTGCCCAATGTCTGCTCTGGGGAAGCCCTGGAGATGTAGAGACCCATATATGGACAGATGGTGATATCTCACTCATGACGTGGTCTCTGCCCTGATACCCGACACATGTCTCAAAAGGATTCCTTGCCCGATGCCTGTAAAAGTCATTCAGTACCACAAGTTCTGGCTTTGAAAGTATAAACTAGGTGGGACACAGAGCCGGGACAACCCCAGCCAGTGCGGGACCTGGAGGGGATATCCAGGACAATCTCCCAGCTGTCTGTGACAGCGGGACAGAGGTGAAAAACTGGGACAGTCCTGCCAAATCCGGGACTTTTGGGAGTGACCGGTGGACACTCGTGGGATAGGACTAGGGCCAGCTCCAGGTTTCAGTAGGCCCCTGGGTGACAGAGGCTCAGTGGGCCCCTTTGGAGTGCGCTCACGTGGCAGCATTAAAAAGTTAGAAATTAAAACAGTCTCCTGTTCCCTAAAATATTCACTAGTTTATCATATCAAACAGCCCCCTCATGGGTATTTTATATACAGCCCCTCATGGGTATTTTACATAAAGCCCCCCTCACCTCCTATGGATTAATTAGACATAGCCCCCCCTCACCCCCATTGATTCCTTATGTACAGCCTTATTTGCCCCCCCCCCCCCCGCCAGGAGCTCTGGGCTCCCAACACTTGCTCGGGTATGTCCTGTGCTGGGGTAAGGGACGTAAAACTCTGACTGACACTTTGGGTACAGGAGAGGAGAAAGAACCAGCCAAAACAGGACACCACTGCTGGATTCTAGTGGAGAAGGAACCTCAACCTATAAGCGTGGTCACCAGTAGTGGGTGCTGGCATACACACCCTGTAAGAGCCGGCATACACACCCTGTAAGAGCCGGCATACACAACCTGTAAGAGCCGGCATACACACCCTGTAAGAGCCGGCATACACACCCTGTAAGAGCTGGCATACATACCCTGTAAGAGCAGGCATACACACCCTGTATGAGCCGGCGTACACACCCTGTATGAGCCGGCGTACACACCCTGTATGAGCCGGCATACATACCCTGTAAGAGCCGGCATACACACCCTGTAAGAGCCGGCATACACACCCTGTAAGAGCTGGCATACATACCCTGTAAGAGCAGGCATACACACCCTGTATGAGCCGGCGTACACAGCCTGTATGAGCCGGTGTACACACCCTGTATGAGCCGGCATACATACCCTGTAAGAGCCGGCATACATACCTTGTAAGACCCGGCATACACACCCTGTAAGAGCCGGCATATACACCCTGTATGAGCCGGCATACATACCCTGAAACTGAGAGCCGGTGTCTCCCCAGAAAGGTAATATGAGTATCCTGACCGCCGGTGCTACATACAGTAACTAATCCACAAACACAAGTGATAAGTGATTTCTATAGAATTTTCGGACACCTGGGATAATTTACCTTCCTATTATCCAGTCAATATCACCTAATCACCATCATAGCCTATAATTGCTCAGTATAATCCGCTGCTCTCCGTAACACCACAGCAGAGCGGCGCTGGATGTATGGAGCCGTATTATTAGGATTTACAAGGGAACTTTATTGTGCTTCCTCGCTGCAGGACGCTCACACAAATATTCTGATGTATTTATTTCATATCTTTTAATGGAGATTTAACGGCTTCTGGCATCAAGGATCGGGATGTAAAGTTTATGGATTCTGAAGCTCTGTTGGTGCTCGAGAATTACGGGAATATTTCTATAAGGAGGGAATTTAATAGATCAACATGTAACGTCTGCATAATAAAGAGCGGATACATAGCTATACGAGATCACAAAACTGTCCCGGTGCATGTGTACAGCGAGACAATACAACACGAGGGGACAATACAATGAGCAGGGCACAATACAATGAGCAGGGCACAATATAACGCGAGGCACAAAACAATATAAGGCGGAGCATAATGTAATGTAAGAGACAAAACAATATGGGGAACAGCGCAACACGGAGGGACAATGCAACACGGGGGGACAATACAACGCAGGGGGACAATATAACAAGTGGGGGACAATACAACAAGCTGGTACAGAGCAGAGGACAATATAATGAGGGGGGAGGAGCAATGCAACAAGGGGGCAATACAATGAGTGGAAACAGGGGGTTAAAGAGAAATAACCAGATAAATAATGAGAGACTCAAGCGCAGGATAAAATAAGTCTTTCATCTGTACATTACTAAGGTGCAGGGGTCCGGTGCACATGTGATGAAGAAACATTAGGGAGATGAGCCGGGGGGGGGGGGGGGGGATTAGGAATTTATAGAGACCCCATATGGCAGCCATTAGACTTCTGTAGTCTCACAGTGATGGTGTAAGGGAATGGACAAAGCTGGAAAGGTAGGACAAAAGACAAAGACAGTGAGGTCCAAAGCCACCCTCACTAGTGACAACTGCTTCATGTTCCTTTCTGGATTATGTGATGTCACACAGGTGCACAGCTCGTTGTCTCTCTGGTCATGTGATATCACACAGGTGCATGGCTCTTTATATCTCTGGTCATGTGATGTCACACAGGCGCACAGCTTGTTA